>NC_056747.1:1252169480-1252329480 GCF_019279795.1 Protopterus annectens
GTGTGTCTGGGGGTGATCTGGCTGTAATGGTGATGTGTGTGTGTTTGTATGCACACAGTCATGCCATGTGGCTGCCTTACACAGGGGTATGTTGGACAGCTTTGGACTGTACATGGCAGGGTGTACAGTTCAACATCTCTGGCCACAGATGTGAACTGGTCCTGCCAGGTGTCTCACTAGCACCACCAGGCCGAAGGCCAGATGCAGTACTACTACCCGATGGTGACTGCTGTCTGCTGGATCCATGTCCCTGATAGGACTGGCCAGGACCACGTGGCCATGTCCTGCTTTGTTGCAGAGAGGACAGCACCTGCCCTTCGGTACTGCTGGTGGGACTGCCACTACAGGAGTGTGAAGGGGTACAGGCACATAGACTCTCAGCTGATGTTGGTGCTGACCTTTTGTCCACATGGCTGATGCCCATTTCTCACCAAACGCTGCAGCACAGACATTCCACAGTTGAGGATTGCTAAGGTCTCACCCCACCGTCTATTCATGACCTCACACTTGCGACAGCAGCTCGATGGGCAGCAGTCCTCCTTCGAGCACCCCTGTCCACCTGCCTGTGTGGGACCTTGCCTGCACTCTGGCTATGGCTAGTGTCTACACTCACACTTGCCATAGTCACCACATTAGCCTGTTCCATGTCATCACCTGCCAACTGTCCATTATCTGTGGCTGCTCGGGATGGGGTATGTGTGGGCATTGTGACTGTGTGTGGAGACATTGTGGATGACTGTAAGATGCCAACCAATGGCACAGATTTAGCCCCTGATAACGCGACCTGTGCCTCACTAGGACCACCATCATGGCCAGAGTCTGCAGAGACACTAAGAACAGATTCTGAGCAGAGGGGACCACGACCACCATGTCCACCTGTGAGGGGAAGATAAGTTATGTAAATTAATGCCTGCACTATAAGGTTTGCTGGTACCACACACATGCGCGCACACACACACACACACACACACACACACACACACACACATGCATGTACACATGGACACACACACAGACACATACAGGTGAAGTGGCACAAAGGCATTACACAGACCTCACAATAGCCAACTGGTGACATTCATGACACACAGTCTGGACAGGCCCTCAACATCATGCAGTGCAACCTTTTCCACTTAATGTTACTACTAATATACACCTCTGGGATAAGTGAGTAGTGTTAGTAGGTAATGGGCCTTCACCTAGCACACACTGCACCCATGTACACATTATTGCTGTTCACTTATATAGCACAGTGGCAACTTCTTCATAACATATCTAACTGTAGAGAGTTTTGCTGAATGTCTAGATGTGTGACTCATATTTTTGATCTGTTCCTCATAAATCCTGTGTTTGTCTGATACATTACGGGGATGATCTGTGGACTGGCACCACTAATTCATGACATAATTTGAGTTGCAGACTTCATAACCTGCAGTAAATGCATGTTAAAACAAAGCCGGTTACTCTAACAATTTTGTAAGCTTACAGTGGATATAATAAGTGTACACACCCCTGTTAACATGCCAGGTTTTTGTGATATATAACATGAGACCACCGAAATCATTTCATAACATTTCCCACCTTTAATGTGACCTATAACCTGTGCAATCCAACTGAAGAACATACACCTTGGTTAGGGGTAACATAGTAAATGAAATACATAAAAATAGGCTAGTTGCATGAGTGTGTACACCCTTAAACTAATACTTTGTTAAAGCACCTTTTGATTTAATTACAACATTTAGCCCTCTTGGGAAGGTGTCTATCAGCATGACACATCTTGACTTGGCAATATTTACACACTGTCCCATGCAAAAGCCCTCCAACTCTATCAGATTGCAAGGGCATTTCTTGTGCACAGCCCTCTTAAGCTCACCCCACAGATTTTGTATTGGATGTAGGTTCAGTGTCTGACTGGGCCAGTCCAGAACATTGAAGGTCTTCTGGTGCAGACATTCTTTTGTTGATTTGGATGTATGGTTTCGGTCACTGTTGCGTGGAAAGATGGAATTCCTCTACATCTACAGCTATCTAGCATATACGTGAAGACTTTGGGCCAAAAGGGACTGGTTTTTGGAACTGTTTATAATCCCCTCCAACTTGGCTAAAGCTTCAGTTCGTGCTTATGAACAGCAACTCCAAAGCAGGACACTGCCATAACCATGCTTCACTGTTGGGATGGTGCTCTTTTTTTAATGTGCAGTGTTGTTATTGTGCAAACAAACCTTTCAAAATTGTGGCCAAAAAATTCAACCTTGGACTCATTAGACCATAACATATTTTCCCACATGCTTTTGGGAGATTTGATGTATTGTTTTTCAGAACTTAGCCAGGTCTGGATGTTGTTTGGTGCGAGAAAATGTTTCCATCTTCTAACCCTACCCCATAGGCAAGACATATGGAGACTATGGGAGATTGTTGTCACATGCAGTACACAACCAGTACTTGCCAGAGATTCTTGCAACTCCTTTAGTGTTGCTGTATGCCTCCTGGCAGCCTCCCTGACCAGTTTTGGTCTTGTCTTCTCATCAAATTTGGAGGGATGTCCACTTCTTTGCAATGTCACTGTTGTCTCATATCTTCTCAACCTTTTGATGGCTGTCTTCACTGTGTTCCATGGTATATTCAATGCTGCAGAAATGTTTTTGTACCCTTCTCCACACTGATACCATTCCACAATGAGATCCCTTTGAAGCTTTGTAAGCTCTCTGCGAAACATGGATGCTGCTGTAGCAGGCATCTGAGTAAACGTCTGAAAATGCCTAGAAGGACAGCTGACCATTATTTGTTGTTAATCAAAGAGTCTCTGTAATTGATGGCAGATGTGTACCCAAGAAGACGTAATGCTGTAATTACATCAAAAGCTGCTTCAACAAAGTATTAGCTTCAGGCTGTGCATGCTTATGCATCTAGCTTATTGTATGTGTTTTATTTTTTATACTTGTTCCCCTAACAGGTTTGTTTGTTTATCAACTGAATTGTACAAGTTATAGGTAATATTAAAGGTGGGAAGAGTTGTGAAATGTTTTATTGTGGTCTAATTTTGTAGGTTACAAATACCTGTCATTTTAACATGTGTGTGTACACTTTTTATATGCACTGTATAAGACAACTTTTCAAATATGCCCTAGTTTTGTCCCTTTGTTCCCCCATTTTGTCAGTCGTTGCCCAGATTTCTTGCACTTTTAGGTTGTGAAGTATGCCACAGATATGTTACGCCTCCTGCAAACAGGCCCCTGTGATGACCACTCTGATGCAATGCAGTTAACCCCACCACAAGTGAACATGCACATTTCACAATATGGTTAACAGTAACAGTTGTTTGCATGGTAAAATGCATGACCTTAACATGCCTCGGGTATTGGTGAGCCACAAGAGGACAATCATCCAGACCAGAGGTACCTATGTAGTTGTGGGGGAGAAGTATTGTCAGCAGACTCACATGTGGCATCGGTACAGGATGAATGCTACATTTCTGCACATGTACAGTACAAGCTCTAATACTACACAATTTGCTGTCCTTCACCATAGATGTCCACTTGTGTGTATTACAAAACCCCACCCACAAATGCAGTTTGACCTGACATATGCATCTAGATACTCTACAGAAGCCATTATGACTGCTACATTATTAAATTGATGTGCACTGGGACCTTACCTGGACACTCCTTGCCTGTTGTCTGGGTGCCACCCACCTCCATGACTTGTGTGTGTTGGCTTTGCTGGCATGTTGTGACTGCCCCAAGGTTGGCAAGGAGCTCCTCCATTGATGTAAATGGGGCCTGCATAGCAGGACCCCCACCTGTGGTGGAATGGTCTCTGGCCATGGCAGCAGCCTTTTGCTGGGCATGGCGTATCAGGTCAGTCACCCAATGCCTGACCTGATCATATGTGCATCCATGGTGGCCTAAGTTGTTTACTCTGTGGACAAGCTCATCCCACAGGGCAGTCCACTCCCATAGATTCTATTGGCCACAGCCAATCACCACCCCATGATGGCTGATTATCATCTCGGTGATGGCCTCAGATTTAGCTGCAGTGTATGCTGGCTGCCTTGCATGCTGCATGTCACCTGGAAGACATAAACAGGGAAACACATCACAGGACCTCATACATTGGTCAACATTATTTACATAACCTGCACATCAACATTGACTAGCATTAGCCACCACATACAACCACATCATAGCCCTGTCATCTATCAGCACAGTATGAGCTTGCATTGCACTCCTGGTGCTGATACATCATGTTCTCCCCAATGAAGGCCAGTAAATTGCATAATCCACCATTCATCTTTGTGTAGAGGGATGACAGTGGCTGTCTTCCTTGCAGATGAGATGTCAATGGTGCTCAGGCTTTCCTTGCGTACAGTGTGTAATGGAGCTGGGGGCATATGCCTGTGTTCATGTAGGATGCTGACAGGGATGTTATCAGCTCCCATGGAGACTTACATTTGTTGCCTTTGATTAGGCATTATGGACCTGCTCCCTGATGATGAGGGGAGGGGTACGGGTGCTATGGATATCCACCTATACTGATGGTGGGATGGGAGGGTGATGTTTCCCTTAACCTGTCTGCAGCAGGCTGGCTATAACTATGCTGTGTGTGCATGTGGTGTGATTGACCACCAGTACAGGGTGGGTTGGGTTGTCATCTCTGAGACTGAAGAGATGTGTGAAGATGGCCTTGTGATTGGCCTTGGTGGATGTGTCCAATATGTACTCATAATTGGCCTTAGAGTAATTAACCTGTGACCGCATATGCTTGTTCAGACACAGGTTGACTTGCTTCCAAGTTGGTGCCTACTCCTACTTGGCCACGTACAGCAAATATAGCAACGGATTATGTGGTTTGTGCATTGCTGCTGTCCAGCAAAGGGGATTACTCTACCTTGGTGGAGGCAGGTTTTACAAGTCAGGTATTGCTGAGTCCATACAGCTATGTCAGTGCTCATATAGCTGTTTGTAGTAGGCATGGACACAAGGTCATAACACAGTTGGACAACTCTCCATTTTCAACCTGATAATCACGCTTATTCTGGTATCCATGTCTGTGTCAGGGCAATGCAACAACCAGTAGCTGTAGAAATCTATGTCAGTTGGATGCACACAAACTAAGATTGCACACATATACAACATGTACAGCTTATTTACATTTTGCTCTCATGTCTATTGTTTTGAGGCTTCCAGCTACACCTACTCATACATACATGTGTACAGGTAATACCTGATATACATTTCTGTTCTATGTCAGTATGACACACTGTATTTACACTCTTGCTGCTCAATCATACATCTCAACCTGTTATAGCAGGACATCTGGAGGGCAACACACATAAATGGGGTGCAAAATTAGTGACACTTTATCAATATTGCTGTAACACACTTAAGTCAGTTGATAGCACAGTAGGCTTTGCATTCACAGAAATACCCTGGAGGATGTCCGCCACTCATATGTATGTTATTATGTTCTAATGTCAGTCTTCACAGATTTGCCAATGATATGCTAGACATAACACAACTCTATGAGTAAATGACTACAAATGTGAGGCATACATATGGTCAGTGTGCATAACACTGGACAGTTGAATGGTATGAACTCAATGTATCACATGCAGTTCAACAGACACATGTGCAACAGTAGTTTAATATGCACATACCCTGTATAGGTCTCTTAGATCTATGAGACAAACGTGTGTCATAGCTGTATTCACAAGTAACATATGGATATTTACGACATCTCAATAGCTGGCCTAGCAGTATCACAGTCAGTATTGTTCAACAGACACTCCAGTAGTAGTCATATGTGAGTCATCCTTTCCTGGGGTGACTCGGGGCATGAGCTGTGATCTATGTCACTGCAGACAGACCCAGGTGCCATGGCCATAGGTGCTGATCAGCAATATATTGGTAGAGCAAGTCTTGTTGTGACATATCTGTTAAACTTCCTATTTCCCATTATTACATACTCCTACTGCATTCCATTACATGCTTACTTGATTAACATACCTTTTCTTTCCAAGTATAGTTGGTTTGCTTCCGATTTCTGCTTGTTTGCTTTTGTTTGTCTGTCTGTCTGTCTCTCTCTCTCTCTCTCTCTCTCTCAGAGATGTTGGGTATACATCTGTTTTGCATAGGCAGCAGCTTGCCTTTTGTAGGTAATGCTCAGGAGGAGCTGATGGCCTGTGCACCAATTGGTGTCCCCCACTTGCTAATTGCATATAGAACAGCTGTGTTGTTATTCCTATAGCCAATGGCATGGCAACACACTCCGATAATTGAGTACTTCATGTGGGCATTGGCCCTTTTCCTTGCCTGTGAACAACAGCATCACAGAGGGTAGTTGGAAACACCTCTTACAACAACAAATGTGGAGACAGCCCAGGAAAAATGGGGAAGAAGGTTCCAGACCTAGGGACAGAATGTAAGTATTGCTGTTGTACAGTTGGATTAATGCTAGTTTAACAGGGTTTGTGTGAACATGGATTTTCTGTGTGACATTAAGTCAGACAGTGTTATGTAGTTGCTATCAACTGTAGGGCTAGCTGCAGAGGTTTGACTCCTATTTTTGGTCTGTTCCTCAGACAGTTTTGTCCTTGGCAAATCAGTGGCATACTCTGGGGATTGCAGTCAGTAAATGCTAACATCCATTTGTGTTCCTGACTTCATACCCATCAGAAAAGATGTTACAACAAACCCTGTAACATCAGCAACTTTCTCAGTTTCTAACAGAAATATTTCAAATATGCCCCTGTTTTGGGGCCTCTGTCCCACAATTATGTCAGGATTTGTCCAGATGTCATACTGCAAGAGGTTGATAGATATGGTATATCATTATTTAGTGCATTAATTCATAATATCATCCTAGTGATGTAGCAGAATGCCAGCCATGTTATGAGGTAGAGGCCATATATATGAAGATGAAGCCTGGATATTCTGTGGAAATCTGTACAATTGAGAGGTCTGTGTATGTCTGGCGATTGTTAACAGACTGTCAGGATTGTGTAGCAGTGTAGTGTGTAAATGTTAGTTGGGCTGTGTAGGGAGGGTAGTAGGTGTAAATGTCTTGGCTCCTTTTCTATCTGACTGTGCATGCTGCTCCACTTTCTGGTGGTCTATCAGCTGTATATTTTTGAAGGGGCAGACTGAGGCATGTCTTGTACCACTTCAGGATTCCTACTACACTGTGAATTGGGCCAGTATATGTAGGGGTAGTGTGTGAGTGGCAAACATGATACTTTTGTTCACACAGTCGTTATACTCTAGTGTTCATTTGACTTACTGGTATGTCACTGTGACTGTGGTGAAATTGGTTGTGGGCATGCACTTTCACACCGGTGTTTGTTTTTAACTCCTGTTGCAACTCTGTAGTGCCTGATATATTTGCAAATGCATGTGTAATTCCCCATAGCTGATTTGGGCTAGTGCTGTGTCAGTCTGACTATGGTGTGGATGGTGCTTGGTGACATGCTTAGCAGCTAAGTGTGGTTTCCCTAATGTCATGTTATGTCCAGATATTGATAGGATGTCTGGTTGTCTGGCTCATATGTTTGGTGTAGTCCCCATAAGTGTTGTGTATTTGTAACAAATCAGCGGGATGATCTGTGGATTTAAGTCACTAACTAATGAGAAGCAATTGAGTCTTGGACTTGTGCTATTTCAGTCAATATATGTTAGAACAGACAGTGTTACTGCAGTAACTGCCTCAGCTTATCTACTCAAGTATTTCAGCTATATCCCTATGTTCATGGTTTTCCCTCCCCACTTTGTCAGGCTTGGTCAAAATTCATTTCACTAAGGGGTTCTGAGCATACATGTCAACTGGCTGGATTGTTTCAAAATGTCCAGATTTATTGTTCATATTTTCAGTGTGTTCCACAAATTATTCGTATTTCTCTGGTAAATCAGTGTGATGATCTGAGGTTTCCTGTCAGTAAATGATGAAATGCATTTCAGTGTCACACCTCATATCCTTCAGAAAATGTATGCTGAAACAAACCCTGTTACTCCTGCAACTGTCTATGTTTCTAATGGCAATATTTAAAGTACGTCCCTATGTTTGGCCCATTGTCCCCCCATTTTGAGAGCCTTTGCCCAGATGTCTTGCACTAAGAGGTTGAGAGGTATGGTTTTGAGGTATGACTGCACTACATGTTATGTACACACACACACACACACACACACACACACACATATATATATATTTTTTCATATATATATATATATATATATATATATATATATATATATATATATCCATACATATATATCTGTATATGTATATATACAAAACCTGAGTGATTCCACAGAGCTTTTTCCCAAATGTTAAATGACTCTACTGAATGATATGTTTGAAAAAGCATCAGAAGTTCTTCCAACTCAAATGGTGTAGTAGTACATTGCTCTGACTATAGTGTATGGGGTCCTGGGTTCAAGTCTTGGCAGGGATGCTTATTTTGTTGCTAGGCAGAACAGTGACTGATGGAGACAGAGTGACTAAAGCAGTTTTAAGTGGCTTTAAGCGGGCTTGCGTGGGTTTGCTTGACACTATGCGATGCCAACATACTGTTAACTGTACAGATGTGTAATCCATTTTGGCTTCACTTAGCATCATGCAAACCCGCTTACTCCCACTTACTCCCTCTTACACCCAGCTAATTCCTTTAAAAGCAAAGAAAAAGGGGTTATAGGAAAGTGGTGAAAAAGAGGCATGCAGAGGGAAAAACAATATGAAAGGTAGCTAGGGATGTGCAGTATGGGTGTAGGGAAGGTCCATAGCTGTCCATTTCTTATACAGCAACAGCTGTGTAATTGTACAGAATTTGGAGGTGAATTTAGACACTCAAACCCCAGAGAGAGGGATGATGACAACAGAAATGTGTTGTCAAGCCAATTGGACTGGATTACATGTGTCCAGTGGACACCTGTGCAAAACAGACAGCTATGTAATGGGCGATAATTATTTTGGGGACAGATGCCCTTTTCTCCTTTGTTAAGGTGAGAGTGGGATGTTGGGGAAGGATTATAGGTACATCTGGGGAGGGAAGTTGGGTAGGGAGACAAACAAGACAGGACAGCAGACAGGGGCAGTGTATGACACATGGGGGGTAAACACCTTAGACAGGGAGGGTGTTTGGGGATCAGAGGCCCATGAGCCCCCATATGGATAAGGTGGAACTGACATCCCCATCTGCAGGCAGTCACGACTGCACCTTTACAGCCCTGAAGGTGGCTGTTCTGGGGGCTGGATAGGAGGGGCAGCTTACTCAAGGTGCACCAGACAGCCCTCCATCTGGTGCTGCTGGCCACCCAACTGAGAGCAGATGACACTGCACAGCATACCCCAGAACTGATGGCAGATGATGGAATCATCTCTGTGCCTCTCAACTGTACAGATTTTCACAGAATGTCCAGATTTTTGCCTCACATTTGTGGTGTGTTCCTCCTAAAATCTGTACCATTTTGGCAAATAGCTGAGGACTGAAGTCATTAAATCATGACAAACATTTGAGTTTAAGATACCACATCCTTCAGAAAATTCATGCTAATGCAAAATCAATTATTCTATCAACTTTTTAAGTTGGTAAGAGCAATATTTAAAATCTGTCCCTATTTGTCCCCCCATCATTTTATGCTTTGTCCAGATTTTTTGCTTTAAGAGGTTGAGAGGTAGACTGTGCCCATGCCCAGGTGGCACAGGACCTGCAAGAGATGAAGTTCCAGGGTGTGTCCCAGACATGCTGGGGCCTAGTGCCACGTCTAGATGGGGCGGGACAGGTGGATCTGCTGGGATCAGCCTTCCCAAATGTGCTATGGTTTTGAGGTTTTCCAAGCTATATTGGTTAGTCTTGAACAAAACATTTCAATATTAGTTTTAAAGACATCCATGAGCATTCAATTAACCCAAAACAGCAGATGTGAAACAGTTGTATACCAAACAGAACACATGCATAACTGGAAAAACAGTAAGCATTGTAACAGCATGCCAGTAACAATGATGGCAAAAGGCCACCAACAATGGTATTTAAACAAGGCATGTTAACATGCAACCAATTAATTGCATGAACAATAATGTAACAGATGTCCCAACATTAGGTTTGGTAAAAACATACCTGTAGTATATGAATAATAATTAGTGATGCAGATGAGGGGTGGGTGGAGAGAAGAAAAGTCCATTAACAACTGCAAAGGTCTCTGTTTTTACAACAGTACTGCTCAATACTTTAGAGGTCTGCCCTCACTTTACAACTACCTATGGGCTACCTATGACATGCCCATATTTGTGAGATGGGCCAAATAGATGGCCTTCTGTGCAATGGTGCCCACACAGTGGGGAACTGTCAGGTTGCTACCAACCTCAGTGCACAAGTTGCCTCACACCTGATTGCATGCTCAGTACATTATTACTGTCATGCTTAGTGTGGATGACATCTGCCACAGCAGGGGGAGTGATGCCTCACCTGGCATTCCATTTGTGATAATGCTTCTTGTACCAGTCAGTAATTTGGTGAGTGCTTCTTGGGAGATGGCCACATCAGTAGGGGAATGTAAGACAGTGGGCAGCTTGCAAGCATCCATACACCTAGTCAGCCACAGACCAATGCTATTGTCCTATACCTCAGATACATATATCTCAGAGGCCCCCAGACTGATATTTGGGGTACACCATTGTGGATGAATCTACTATTAGAGGTGGGTTGTACTACTTTGACTGAGTGGGTACTATCATTGAGTCCGTTAGCTACCCATCTGGTAACCTACAGATTGGTGCCTAGCTGTGTAGGCATATGTATCCTGTCCACCTGGGGATTAGTGTGAGAGGATTGGGCTAGGTGAAGGTAGGCATTGTTCACCATCTTCCTCTCATCCTTGTGTTTGTTGACCACGGTAGAGAGGTCAAGCAGGTTTAACAGGCCTGATCTCCCTTTGACAACACCATGGTGTGTGGGCCCAGGCATGTTGATGTTGCTGATGTCCCTGTTCATAATGTCCTTGATATTGCCTCCCATGCTTTTGCAGAGCAGGCTAGTTAGGCTGATGTTCATAATATTGGCTGGGTTGGTGGATTGCTCTGCCTTTGTGTATAGGGATGACAGTGGCTGCCCTCTGTACAGATGGGATGACACCAGTGCTCAGGCTGTGGTTGACTACAGTGCTGAATGGATCTGAGAGCCAATGCCTGTGTTCATGTGGTATGCAGCCAGGAATGGTATCATGCCTACAGCGACCTCTGTGTGTTGCCTTTGAGAGGGCATTATGTACCTTCTTCCTGATGATGAGGGGAGGGGGCAGATGCTGTGCATGCACATGTGTACCATTGGGGGGGGGCAGTGGAGTGGTGCTTACACTTCACTTGTCTGCAGCCGGTTGCCTATATCTATGCCATATGTGAATGTGGTGTTATTCACCACCACTGCAGAGCAGATTTGTGTGTTGCCTCTGGAATTGCAGAAACATATGTGGAAGGCCTAGTGATTTGCCTTGGTGGATGTGTCTGATTTGCACTCAAAGACAGCCTTAGGGTACATCACCTGTGCCCTTATTTGCTTGTACAGACCAAGGTGGCATTGCTTCCAATGAGGCACTTGTTCCTTCTTGGCCCATCCAGCAATTGTTTCCACCTATTATGAAATTTGTGTATTGCTGCTGTCCACCACAGCTGTTTACCCTACTTTGAGGGAAATGATGTCCTGTCAGGTACTGCTGAATCCATACAGCTTTGTAGGTGCCCACATAGTATTGTGGTGTGGGCCTGCACACTGCTGCTAGTTCCAACAAATGGAATGTTGGCTGTACAGCTACTTCTACCTGTTGTGAGGGGATTTATACTCATTTGCGTACAGGTCAGGTCATTCTGTTTGACACGGTAAAGGGGGATGGGGGGCAGGGGAGATGGTGACCTGAACAGTGATGGCTGTGTGGTCAGATATTACCAAGGAAAATGGCGCTGTAGGCATGCTACAGTGGCTACTCATGTTGGTTAAGACCAGGTACATGTGATTCCCACCTGCCGTAGGAGTGTTGACCATCTGATCCACTGCATTGCCATTGACAAAGCCAAGGAATCCATTTGCATTCAGGTTCAGGTGGCATAGGTCAGGCACACTATGGTTGGGTATTTGAAGTCACCCAGGAGCAGGGTAGATGATTGAATCCTAACAGATTCCAGCAGGTCCCAATAGGTGTGGTGGGTGTCCATAGTCATGGTTGGAGGCCTGTAGCAGGCTATGATTTGAGTAGGTGTTTTGTCAACTGTTAACTGCACTTGGGATGTCACCCATGCATCATACTGTTTGGCCATCTTGGAGGTGTATATGTGTATGCTAATGTTCAACATTCCACCTCACGTGGCTTTGTGGACTTCCATTTGGGGTCTAAACGTATGATGGGATGAGTGACCTGAAAAGGTTGGTGTGATCTCCACAGCTTGAAAGCAGGTGTCAGTGACAGCACAAATGTCAGCATCCTACAGGCCAAGGTATGCTTGCATTGACATGGGTGTCATTGTAAGACATCTTGCTCCTGTTAGAGCAAGACATCTGCACAAAGGCACACATAAGTGGTGGGCAAAGGCCAGTAAATAGTGTTAATTTATGAATCTAGCTGAAATGCCAGCAAAGACGGTGTCACATTCACAGGTGTACTCTGCAGGATATGACATCTGACAATGAAATGTATGCTAATTTGTTATGACTTCAGTCCTTAATGGGTTGACAGTGATGTGCCAGACAACACACAACTGTCTGAGGCATTGACTACAAATATGAGGCAGACATGTGGTCAGTCTGCAAAACTCTGGACAGTTGTCCGATATGGGCTCAGTATATCATATACAGTTCAACACACACATCTGCACCTGTCATGTAGTATGCACATACCCTATGTTCATCTCTTACATTTGTAAGACAGGCGTATGTATCAGAGTAGCATTTACAGGTGACATATGAATAATTACAACATCCCAGGTAGCTGGCCTACCAGTGACACACTCAGTATTGGACAACAGAGTCTCCATTAGTAGTCATACATGAGCTGACCTTTGCTGGGGTGACTCAGGGGTCAGAGATGTGCTCCATGTCAATGCAGGCAGGGCAAGCAGAAATGGCCATAGGTGCTGGACAGCAGCATGTGAGTCCAGCAGGTCTTGTTGTGGCCTAGTGTTTAATGTCCCATTTGACATCATTGCACCCCCCCTTCTGCATTCTATTACAAGCTTACATGATTGACATACCTGTTATAGTGCTCAGGAGTTCCCTCACAATGCAAATGGTTAGGTTTGTGTAATTGCTGTCTGTCTTGGTGTAGATGGACTAAGACATGTGTTGCATAGGCAGCAGCTTGCCTTTTGTAGGTACTGCTCATGAGCAGGTGATGGCCTGTGCACCAATCAGTGTCTCCCACTTGCTACTCGCATCCAGAGCTGCTGTGTTGTCTTTCCATTTGCCAATGCCATAGCAACATAGTGCTATAATTACGACCTTCATGTGTGCCTTGCCCCTTTTCCTTGCCTGCGTGGAGGACAGTATGGAGGTGTGAGGGTTACAGCTTCACAGACAGTAGGTGGGAATACCTCTCAGGAGAGGACATGTGGAGACAGTCCAGCAACATGGGGAACAAAGCTACAGAATTGGGTACAGATTGTAGGTCAGTTATACACATAGAGGGTTGCTAGTTTAACAGGGGTTGTCTGGACATGCATTTTCTGTGTGACTTGACATCTGACAGTGATATGTCTCTGACATACCTCTCAACTGCCCTGATGTCCACAGACTGCCCAGGGGTTTGCCTGTTATATTGTGTCTGTTACTCAGACAATGTTTTGTGGAAGCAGTAAGATAATGTATAGATTGTAGTCAGTAACTGTTGACATCCATTCCTGTTTCAGACATCATATCCCTCAGGGATGTTATGTTACAACAAAGACTGTGGCACTGGCAACTGTTTCAGGTTGTAACACCATTATGTGAGATATGTCCCTCTTTCTGGCCCCCTGTCCCCCAAGTATGTCATGCTTTGTCCAGATGTCTTGCAGTAAGAGGGTGAGAGGTATGTGATATCATTATTTAGTGACTGTACTCAAGGTATCATCCCCTTTACTTAGCAGACTCCTGGAAGTGGTATGAGGCAGTGACCATGAATATGGTCTCACGCCCTGGACATTCTGTGGAAATCTCTACGTATGAAGGTTATGTATGCCTGGCCATTGTGAAGTGACTGCCAAGATGTGTAGCAGTGTTCTGTGTAGATGTTTGTTTGGCTGGGTAGGGAGAGTAGCAGATGTGTCACAGATCCTTTTTCTATCTGACTGTACATGCTGCTATGGCTGCTGATGGTTTATCAGGTGTGTATGTTTGTAGGGGCAGACTGAGAAAGATCCAATAACACCTCAGGATTCCCAGTACACTGTGAGCTGGGCCAGTATATGTCAATGTAGTGTGTGACAGGGAATCAGGATATGTTATTTTAAACAGTCGTTATACTCTAGAGCTCATTTGGGGCAAACTGTGACAACTCTGGGTACATAACTAGAGGGGAATCGCACATGTCAGGGTTACATATATGGCACAGGAGAGGTACCCTGAACTGCTGTTATGTGAGTTTGCTACTGGCATACTTCAACTGGTTTTCTATCTGTGTCCAGGGTTATTGGCAGCAGTGACCACTAGCTGTGGCAGCATGACACTTGAGATACATGTATTGGGAAGAGTGCATGTTGTATGTACCTATCCTGCTGTCATTTGCAGGCATGTGGTGGGACAGTTGAACAGTTGTACACAGCTTATTAGTATACCCTTCATACAACTACTGCCACCATTTCCTTACCTGCAAATCCTGTGGAGAAAATATCTGTTAACACTACCTGACTATTTTTACATTTATTCCTGATTCCTTGTGTGTAGATATGCACACATCTTAGTACCACTCCCTGGATTTGAACCATGTCTGGGTGTGCAAAATTAACAGCTAAGCTATTTCTCATCACACTGAGCTACTGGGGAATTGTTGATTTTTGTTTCATTGGTTTCTATCTAATAGTCCCTTGGTTAGACAGTCTGAACTTGTAATTCTGTGATGCAAGCATGACAGATAGTTATTGCACTGTACGTTAAACATTTGAATTACTACAGTCTGGAAAGTAAAGGTTAACACAAGGTAATGCTGGATGGAACACACTTTGAAACTTTACACATTCAGGGTTCAAAACTTAGTGCAGTATATATTTCACATTTCAGTTATAGCTTGTTTTACAGTTCCACCATCTACAGTTTTTCTTGACAGCTGGTTCACAGAACAACCTCAGTTAATGTATGCTGTCACAGCCACAATTGTTGTGAAGAACCTGTATACATTCTATATGTCTACAACAACATACCAGAATAAACACAATGGCTTTTTGTACGGATCATTATTGCACATCAATATTAGTCAGTCAAACTTTTTTATTTATTCAGTTCACACAGTAACAGTATACCTGCTAGCAGTAAGCAATGTACTCCTTCTTAGCTATTTTTACAATATACTGCAAAATAGATTTGTACTCACCAGCCTGTCGGTGCAGCCTCAGCAGTCTGTCAGCATGACCTTCTACATTACTAGCTCTCTCTGCTGCAGCTGTAGGGGAGAAGAACAAACATTATGCATACCTGTCTATCACATTCTCAGGCTAGTATTTGCTACAAACTACTTGATAGTGATACTTACTCACTACTGGAGCATTCCGTGCCCATGCATTTTGGATCCACTGGGCCAAGAGTGCCCCCTTCCTTCACTTTAGGTCAGCATAGTGGTGCCGTACCTGCTTACCAGTCTGGGGGATGCCAGAAGCACTGGTGAGATCATGTGTGAGACAGTCCCAGGCCTGAGCTTTGTATTGTGAGCCCTGGTACTGGCTGTCCAGCTGTCTCTCCTCATGGTTTTCTACAAGGAGCCCAGCCATGACCCTGGATTCTTGAATGCTCCAGTGCTGCACCCGAAAGTGCCCTCCTTCACCTACACCAGCCATAGTGCCTGCACAGATGAACTATAACAGATTTTGGCAGTATTCCCGCCTGTACCATTTAAATAAGGGGATATTCCCACCCTTTGCCATCATTGGACCATTTTGAACATGTTAAGCTCCACTAAGCAGTGCGCAAATTCACTAAGCTGAGTTGAACAGTGCTTAAAGGATTAATTGCTGAGCACTGATTAACTGTGCACAAATCCACTTAGCTGAGCTACCTACTGCTTAGCATTCATGTCTAAGTGATGCTTAAACATGGTAAGCTTAACTGAGCATTGCTAACCATTGCTCACTTTTCATTTTTAGAAAATATCAGAATAATGACTTAATTTAGTGTATATAATTTCCTTTACAAGACATCCCTCTATGTGCTTTCATTACATTAGCATTACATTAGCAAGGGGTGTGACTATACTGTATGGGACACTTGTGTATACATGGGTGGTTTCACATGTTATATGCACTCTCACTTCCATTTTATACCTGCTACACCACCCTGGTAGACAAAAACAGTTACTACATAATTTAAGTTAAAAAAAATAATTTTAACACTGCTTTTCCATACAAAAATAACTTGCCTGTCTTGGTACTTGAACTGTGAATGCCTGTATGTAAAGCCAGGACTCTAATCACTACACTACCTTAGTTTGGGAATTTCAACTGTAAATTTTTATTTATCTTCTATGGGATGTTTAAGCAATGGTAAGCGGAGGCCATAACACGCACACCCGCTCAGCTATCCTTAAACATTCCTTAGTATGGAAAAAAATATTATATTATTATATTATATAGTGAGTATTGTGGTTTTCTGACAAGTCATTGAGGACTGCAGTCAGGAAATAATGGCATACATTTGACTTTCAGACTTCTATCCTTCTGAAATTCATGCTAATACATAACCTGTTTTCCATCAACTTTCTAAGTTTGTAAGAGCAATATTTAGGGCTTTGTCCCCCCATTATTTGTGCCTTTGTCCACATTTCCTGCTTTAACAGGTTGTGAGTTGTCATACGGCACTTTTACAATGGAGGGGATGTGTCACAGTACCTGTCACACATCCCTTGCATTGCTTTCCTTCTTCCCTATGTATTTCAGTGTCCACAGACACTGAAATACTCAATCATTTAATTTCACTGTCCATGGACACTGAAATACTGGCATAATATTAGAGAAATTCTCTAAAATTATGCTGCATTACTTTTAGAAAGTGCTGTATGGCACTTTCTGAGTGCAGGGGGTGTGTTAACTGTGTGAGCAGTGCTAGAACATGCCCCCTGCACTCGTTCACTGTTTGTGGCTGTACAGCCCTTATCAGTAGTGCACCTTCATGAATATGCAAGGTGTGCTGCAGTTAGGGCTGTGTGGATGCGGACACGGTTCACTCCATGCAGGAATAGCACTATTCCTGTACATAGTTTATTGAATCCCAGGGAATGTGTACTTGCATGGATTTAAATAATGGCTGAAAACTGGGATGGTGTGAAGTCATCACAGAAACAGCATTGTTGTATTGTCTTAACTGACAGCTTGCCTACTCAAATGTACATTTTAAAGAACAATGATTATATATTATGGAGTTTGCTTTGTAATTCTGTTCACTACAAAGAAGTAAAAAGAGCTCATAAAAGTATCTAAACCTAATTGTTGTTATAAAAAGAATGAAAACTTTAAAGCATTTTTGAGAGATCTGAAATCGGTATTAGGCTATGTAATTATAGAGATGCATTTGGGACTTATAGGCATAAATATTTGCAGGTTTATAAATGGTGTACATAGTGTTGTTTTAAAACACAGTATATATGAAGTTTTTGCAAAGGGTAACCTTAACTGTAAATCAACCTGTATAGTATATTTAGCTATGTGCGCTGCATATGAGAGCTTTCATGTGGGTAAAACCACTAGAATGCTCTGAAAAAGAATATATGAGAGCAAGGCAGCTATTAGGAACAATGATAATACTAATGCTTTACCCTGATCTTAAATGTGTTCATTTTTAGAAAATTTGAAAGTTTTTTTGTCTTAGAACAAGTGGTTACTGGTTTTAATATGGAGAATGTTAATAATATATTGGAAGAACTGAAGTGGCAATTGGCATTGACTGCTAACATTCTTAAAAGTCTTAATGGAAATTTAAATATTAAATGTAGTTTGGCTTTATGATGGAATTCTTGGTAGTTTAAGTTAAAATGAATTAGTCATTTTAAATTTGTTTTTAATATGTTATTCATTTGTGCTGAGATGAAGTGATATCAGTAATTTTAATAGATCATGAGATTGTAAGAGGAAGCATTCACTGAGAAGAAGTGATGCCAGTAATCTTACTAGATCATGTGACTGTAATAAGTATTTAAATTAGGAACTGTATGTGGAATTTGCTCTGATGAAGTTCTGACATTAAATTCATCAAAACTGGTAAACCTTATCTGCTAGCTGTTGATATTGTTTTTAGAGTTTAAGTTAGTTAGAAGTTCTCTTATAGTATAAAGCATATGAATAAAAGTACTGGTGAAACAATTACTGAAGGTGATACAGAGAACTGTGTTGTATTTTTACAGTATGAAAATTAGTTTATGGTATTTTAAAACTAAAAATGAAATCAGTGAAATATAAAGCACTGTATCAAATAACCTGTAAATAGAAAAAAAAAACCTCTGGAAATGCTCCTACTAAATATAAAGTGTAGAAAGTTGTTTGTGCTAGAATGTATTAAAGCAGGCAGAAAGTAAATCTGGTTGTACTGAAAGCTACAGTAACAATTAATGCACCAAGCAAATAATGTTGCTGAGGAACTGTGACTGAAGAATCTAATTCTTTTGTTATGAGTGTGTGTAGTTATATACAATGAACTTTCAAAAGGAAGCAGCATAAATGTGGGAAGATGTATTTTTGCTGAAACTGCACAAGTAATGCTTATAACTAAATTATTTATTAGTAGTCCAGTTAAAGAAATTGATTAAAACAGAAACAACTACTGGTGAGGTCGGTTTGAGTCTACCTGCAGTAACTAATTTTCTTTTAATATTTTTTTGCTTATGGTCCCATTTAATGAAACAATCACTGTTTAATTATTTACTGCAAAGACTGAGTTGCTTTCAAATCATTTATTTAACCGTTTACTTATTTATTTCCCATCTATGGGTTTATTGCAAGCCTTCCCTCACCAGTCAAGCTTTCCCCTTTTTCCAGTCTCTCACCTAGTCAAGTTTTTTCAGAAAGTCTTACCCTGGGTTTATGGTGAAGCCTTACAGACTTCTTTCTTTTCCTTGATTTTTATATATATTTTTTTGTTATTTTGAAGAAGTTCAATGGACTTTTTATGATGAAAAGTCAATCAAAGCTACATGCTTTGATCTCAAGTTAGGAAAAAATACATCTGAGAACATGAGTATTACATATAGATAAGATGTGAAGAGAATGTCTTATTTTGTGAACTGCCCTGTGTTAAAAGCAGGAAACACACACACAATAACAGGAACTGAAAACTTCAAATATACTTTGAAACTCTTGATTTTTTTCTAAGTATACAACACAAAGAAAGTACAGTCATTTTAATCGCACTAATTGTTCTGCATGAAGAATGATTAGTATGACTGAAGACGGAGGAGAGCTGTGATCTACTGAAAGTTAATGAACCAGTTAAGTTCTTTCATTTAAGTTTGAGAATATTATCTCAAAGCATTTCAAAAAAGTCATCAGACTTGTGCATTTATCTGTCTTTTATTTCATCAAAGGTATGATTTAATTTAAAAATACAACCTTTGCGTACTCTTTGAAAGGAAAACATTTGTAATACGTGTCCTTTATCTAGCAAAATAAAAAACTAATGGTGGAGAATGCATGGTATTTGTGTGAACTTCCCTAATTTGTGTCTTGTAGGGGGCCTCAGGACACCACAGTGGTGGACAATGCAGACAAATATTGATTCTGTGCTATTAATTTTGGGTGCTAAAGTGAGTTTGAACTGCAGGGTGTATTTTAATAGAAAGAGAAGTTTCTGGACTAGCATAACTTAAATGAGTATAGCTGACTCTCCCAGGGAAAATGTTGCATAACTGGGAGTCAACAGTGTTGTGCTCAGAAATCAGCTGTGTGCTAAACTAGAGAAGAAAGAAAATGTTACTGAAAGGATCCTCAAGTTAACACAATTTATTAACAAAGCATCAATGCAATTTACTCCAAATGGAATAACAACTGGTACCTGCATGGATTTGAATAATGGCTTGAAATTGGGATGGTGAGAAACCATCAGAAAACAACATTGCTGTATTGTCTTAATTGACAGCTTTCCTACTCAAATATACATTTTAAAGAATGGTGACTATATGTTATGGAGTTGGCTTTGTTGAAATTCTATTCACTATAAAGAAGTAAAAAGAGCTCATAATTAAAATGCAATGATCTAAACCTAATTCTTGTTATAAAAAGAATGAAAACTTTAAAGTATTTTTTGAAAGATCTTTTGAAATCGTTACTAGGCTAAGTAATTATAGATGTGCAGGTTTATAAATGGTGGAAATAGTGTTGTTTTAAAACACAATAGATAGGAAGTTTTTGCAAAGGGTAACCTTAACTGTAAATCAACCTGTATAGTATATTTAGCTATGTGCGCTGCATATGAGAGCTTTCGTGTGGGTAATACCACTAGAATGCTCTGAAAAAGAATACATGAGAACAAGGTAGCTATTAGGAACAATGAAAATACTAATGCTTTACCGAAATCTTAAATGTGTTCATTTTAGACAATTTGAGTTTTTTTATCTTAGAACAAGTGGTTACTGGTTTTAATATGGGGAATGTTAATAATATATTGGAAGTTAAAGAACTGAAATGACAATTGGCATTGGCTGCTAATGTTCTTCCAGGTCTTAATGGAAATTTAAATATTAAATGTATTTTGGTTTTATGATGGAATTTTTGGTAGTTTAAGCTAAAACAAATTAATATTTTTAAATGTGTTATTAATGTGTTATTTATTTGTGCTGAGATGAAGTGATGTCAGTGATTTTAATAGATCATGAGATTGTAACAGGAAGCATTCGCTGAGAAGAAGTGATGTCAGTAATCTTACTAGATCACGTGATTGTAACAGGAAGTATTTAAATTAGGAACTGTATGTGGAATCTGCTCTGATGAAGTTCTGACATTAAATTCATCAAAACTGGTAAACCTTATCTGCTAGCTGTTGGCATCATTTTTAGAGTTTAAGTTAGAAGTGCTCTTACATCATGAAGCATATGAATAAAAGTACAGGTGAAAAATTACTGAAGCTGAAGCTGATGCTGAGAACTGTGTTGGACTTTTATAGTATGAAAATTAGTTTATGATATTTTACAACTAAAAGTAAAATCAATGAAATATAAAGCAATGTATCAAATAACATGTAAGTAGAAACAATTCTGGAAATGCTCTTACTAAATACAAAGTGTAGAAAGTTGTTTGTGCTGGCATGTATTAAAGCAAGCAGAAAGTAAAACTGGTTGTATTGAAAGCTACAGTAACAATTAATGCACCAAGCAAATATTGTTGCTGATGAATTGTGACTGAAGAATCTATTATTTTGTTATGAGGTTGTATAGTTATATACAATGAACTTTCAAAAGGAATCAGCATAAATGTGGAAGATGTATTATTTTTGCTGTAACTGCACAAGTAATGCTTATAACTAAATTATGTAGTAGTAGTCCCTTTAAAGAAATGGACTGAAACAGAAAAAAAAACTACTGGTGTGGCTGGTTTGAGTTTACCTGCAGGAATTAATTTTCTTTTAATATTTCTTTACTTATGGGCCCATTTAATGAAACAATCACTGCTTATTTAATTATTTACTGCAAAGACTGAGTTGCTTTCAAATTATTTATTTAAGCATTTATTTGTTTATTTCCTGCCTATGGGTTTATTGGAAGCCTTCCCACAGCCAGTCAAGCTTTTCCCTTTTCCCAGTCTCTCACCTAGTTAAGGTTTTCAGAAAGTCTTATCCATGATGAAGCCTTAGAAATATCTTTCTTTTTCTTGATGTTTTTTACCTGTTATTTTGCAGATGTTCAATAGACTCTATATGATGACAAGTCAATCAAAGTTACATGCTTTGATCTAGTGTCAGGAAAAAACACACCTGAGAGCATGAGCATTAGATATAGATCAGATGTGAAGAGAATGTTTTATTTTGTGAGCTGCCCTGTGTTAAAAAGCAGGAAACACACACAATAACAGGAACTGAAAACTTCAAATATACTTTGAAACTCTTGTTTTTTTCTAAGTATACAACACAAGGAAAGTACAGTCATTTCATGCCCACTGCTTGATGAGATGTTTTAAAGTGTATATACAAATGTGCTGAAATGACCCTGCATAATCAATTGATTCATATAAATAATAACTACTGGTTATATTCACGAATATGTAATTACCTAGTAAATATGTTTGATAAGACTGCTCAGGTACAGAGAGTTTTATATAATATCACAGCTTGTATAGTTACCTTGAAAAGTATATTCAAGAACAAATAATTGATTAGTGAATTTATAAGGCAATAATTATTTTTCTTATATTAGTGACTTAAATATAACAATTCTTGAAAGACATACCCTAGGATTCAATAAACATTGTGTAGGCTTTGCACGATGTCTACACGTTTACATGTTTGTGTGGTGAGCAGCAGTGCTAATGACATATTCATGCCACCCATCATGCTTAAATGTAAACAAGTGTAGTTTCATGGCTTGCAACAGTGCCATTGGCCAGGAAACTGAGTAAAGCAACACAGATAGCAGATCTGTTTACCTATGGGCAAACTAGGTTAGCGGGATTGTACGGAATGCCACAATGATTACCAGCATTTATCTTATAGCGATGTATATAGTCCAAACACAGTATAGGACAGTGTAAACAGTGCAGAGTAGTGCGGAATCCCATTTCAGGCATTCTGAATAAAAGTTGTGTAAATTATCTGTGACCATACCTCCCAACCTCTTAGTTTAAAAAGTCTGGACAAAGGCTGACAAAATGGGGCTACAAAGGCCCAAAAAGAGGGACAGATTTTAAATACTGCACTTACAAACTTATAAAGTTGCTAGAATAACAAGATTTGTCTTAGCCTGCATTTTTTTCTGGGTATGAAGTCTGAAACACAAACGTATATCATTATTTAGTGACTTCAGTCCTCAAACCATCCCAGTAATTTGCCAGGAAATCATAAATTTTATGAGGAACAGAACAAAAATATGAGACAATAATCTGGGCATTCTGGAAAAATCTGGACATTTGAGAGGCATGTCCTTAACGCTACATGGACTGCTATTTAAAATAAACAGTCCGGGAAAGTGTGTATAAGGGTACACATATGAACTATAGGAATGAACACAGGGAAAGATGACAAGTAAAACATAGTAATGTACAGTAAATGTGGGCATGTAAATTGAAGACCATTGTAGCAGGCATACTAATCACATATCGGCATGGTACAGTACAGACTGCACAACAAAAATATATACTGTGTAACTGTCGCACAAGGTGATATAACAATGGAGTAGATGTCTTTGTGATATAAGCTTTCTAACATGAACAATGGAGAAGACATTGATCAGTAATGTATACAATAAGGTTGAGTGCATATTGTGAAGCTGTGCAAACTGATTTGCCTGAGTATAACTGTAATGTCAGCAGAGGTCTTCAACATGTGGGACACAGTTATAGGCTCATGGACAACAAAGAAGCATGCAGAGTGATCATAGATGGTTCTGCACAAACACACTTGTACAGCTATGTCATGTCAGCAATCTATGAGGGTATTTAGGCACACTGTCCTGACACTAACATCTGCTGGAGATGTTAGAAGGGACACTGGGCCAGTATGTGACATTATGATAAATCCACGTTAGTTGACTGGTGTGCATGGCATATGTATGGCACAATCTACACTGCCATGAATGTAACCCATGCTATCAATGTTGTCAAACAGCTATATTATGTACTGTGTGCATCACTGGAACAGGCATCACACATGCATTTAGTATAACACCTTGATTAGGGTTCCGCACCATCAGATGGTAGTGTTTATGCAACAAAAATAATACCTAGGTATGGCCAATAAAGATATGTGGGAGCTCACTTTGACAAAGGTGGAACAATTCAATTACATATCACTGGAAGATGCGTAGGTTGGTACATGTAGAAAGGGGTATTGTACTCAATTACTGGTATGATGAAGGCTGTGAACTGTGGCGGTATTATGGCCTTTGATGGGGATGTTTTGCACATACTCAGGAGTTGTGCTACATACAAGGGAGTAGTCACCGCTGTGGCCACATGCTGGTGGAGGTTCTATATACCATTCACTCCAAGGCACAGGTCACATACCACTTGATCTGCTTATAGGGGTGTGATGCCTACATTATCATTGGGTTGTGCATTTGTTTTCATAACATAACATATCCACCCATGTTTCTGTTTCATCCCATGTGTTGTCATGGCTATGGCAACAGTCTTTGGTGTGTGTTGATACTGTCTGTATTATATTAATGTCACAGTTGGGGTCAATGATTGCCCAGAATCTGTAGTCCTCCAAACAGCTGTTTGGACACAGGATGTGTATATCATTCTTGATGTCTGTGACTTAAATAATGGACAGGAAAGGTTCTAGCACACAGCCCTGATGTACGGACCTCATCACTGGACTGGAGATATAGGTCACGTCACACATTTCAACCTATTTAGATGCCACATATTTGATCCAGTGGTCTACCACTTGATGATATAGATATTTATGGCCACATCTGACTTGATGACAAATGCCTTGGCCTGGTCAAGTTCCACAGGATGATAGTGATGTCATCATGCATGCCTTCAATGACCTTCCTGTGGACATCTAACAGATGTAACAGACATGAATGTAGTATTAACAAGTCACACATATCTTTTGCATACAGCTGAAATATTACTGGTGTCCATTTAGAAAAGGTCCATGATTACATGTTCATCTACCTCACAGATTAGGAGAATCAGGATGTGTCTATAAATGCATGCATGCATCAGATGCTGTCCATCCTCTCCCACATACTCAGATGGATTCATGTCGATGTAGACCCTTCTATGAGAACATATTTCATCTGGAGGGTGTGTTGAAGTGTGTATCTAACCATGTCAAGTAGGTGTATTGTTTAAGTCACACTATAGGTGATCTGTAATGTTGTCACAGCCCATTGATTCTGTATGATAAGCCTGGATGAAGGTAAGGCAGTGCATACTGCCTATCTTGATCTGGCCTAGGATTTGAAAACAATCCCTACTCAGGTATCATTGAGAAATTCTCCTAGCTGGTGATTAACGCTTATGTCATTAGATGGGTAACCAATTGGCTCACCAACATTACACGTACTGTGAAAGTTGCTGAATCAACCTGTGCCAGTAGAGCTGTCACCACTGGCTTACCCCAGCGATCTCTGCTTGGCCTTTTACTCTTTGGAATCTCTTTCTCCACAGTCCAGGCTAAAGTATATAGCCTTTGGCTTACCAGGTTTGTTGATTATTGCATATTGGATGCAATCATTGAGTCCACCAATGATGTTGACATGTTACAAGAGGGGCTAACATGGACAAATGATTGCTGCCAAAGCCACACAGTTTACAAATAAATGCAGAAATGTGTCATTATGTGTGCCTTCTGCAAACTGAAATCCCCTGCTAATTCCAGCATTGACAACAATCATCTATGCTCAAACCCAGTGGGGCAAGACTTGGGAACACACATAGATAGCAATCTGAACTTTGACCACCAAGTTTCCATAGTGGTATGGAAAGGTTACTCCATGCACTTCATACATCAGGCTATCATACCCAGATCTGAGGATGTTAAGCAAGTACACACACACACACACACACACACGCACACACACACACACACACACACACACACACACACACACACACACACACACACAAAAACACAACCTCTAACTATCTAAGTACACTGACTAGAAAACTCTGAATTTAAGGCAAGTGGCACAGCACAAGTCTGAATTGGAGAGTGCCAGACAACAGTTTATAGGAGATGACCTCAGCAGTGTCTAGTGAGGAGAAGATAGCAATAGCAGTGCCCCATAAGCTGGTATAAAATGCTCTCTCTAAAGTCAACTAAGTACACACACACACACACACACACACACACACACACACACACACACACACACACACACACACACACACACACACACACACATATGCCAGTAAACTGCAGTGAGAATAAACCCCCTACATATCTAAGTACACAATCTAGAGAGCTATGTATTTTACACAAGTGCCACAACACAAGTCTGACTTTTACAAGGCTGCAGGACAACATATAGTAGATGACATCAGCAGTGGAGTTTGGAGAGAAGATGTTGGGAGGTCAGCATGAAATGGTGTGTAGGTATGTGCAAGGGTCAGATTATTAAAGTTATGCATGTTACCAGATTGATGAGTGTCCAATGTGTAGTATTTGATGATTGTGTTTTCAATGTGCATGTATACTTTAAGAGACAGTTTTGCAAACTATATGCAAACAGGTGTCAACATTACTACAAGTACTAGAAAATCTGAATATGTGTTGTCATTCTAAAACTGTGCATGGTATATAAGACAAGATTTGTTATTTATTTATTTATCTAGTGTAGATACATCTGTGAGCAAATACTGAGAGACCAAGGTTGCAGTGCATGGGGGGAGGTAACAGATGGCTACAGTGTAAATATGTGTCATGTTCTTAGATAATGACTTAATTTTGTTTGTGTTTCCACGTGTAGTTTCATGGATTGAACACTAAATGAACAGTAAACTATAGTAATACATGTTATTGTTCACTTTGCATAGCACACTGCCAAGCAACTGGTTTGCTTGATGATTGGCAAAATGTTTGCACATGACATGTGAGATACACATTTCTATCACTTTCCCTGTTTGTGCATAGTTAAGTGGCACATAAACATGAGGCTCATGGCTAAAATTATGGGAGTTAGTATTGAGTGTATGAAACACGCCTGTTGCTTATTTGACTCAGTGGCAGCAGGTGCAAATGTATTGACATATTTATTTTTGAGCCCAGATGATAAGCATCAAATCCAGGTGCATGTAATACTTTTAATGAGTAGTAATAATGCAATGAAATAATTCTTTATACTACATTCACCATGTGTTAGTGTGTTTTGATGTAGCCTGGCATGTTTAAATGGCATTGAGCAGACATAATCGCACCACAGAAGAGCCATTCACTGTCGTTTGGCATTGGTGCTTGAAGCCAAACTCCACGTAAACATATAGGCCAAAAAGTGAAGGGCTCCATTGCTTTTTTTGGGTACTTATGTGTATTGTATGTGAATCTATTTTTTGATCAGATTATAGGTTTTAAAATGGGGTAGATAGGAAAGTGGTGAAATTGGGGGCAAACAGGGTGAAGATCAAAAGGAAATCAATATAGGAATGTGCAGGAGGGAGGTAAGACAGTACCATAGCTCTTCACTTCTTCAACAGAGTAAAATGAAAATATGTAGAAAATAGTAGCTGAATTTGGACTGTCACAATGTTGTAGAGCCAACTGGACCAAAGCAAGTGTATCAAGAAGACACATGTGTGAATGGAGAGCTATGTATGGGATGATATTTTTTGTGGGACAGGTGCCATTTTTTTACTTCAATAAGAGAGGAATGGTCGGTAAAAGATGCTGGTATTTCTGGGTCAGGTAAGTTGGGGGGGTGAGGAAGCAGATGCAAACAAACAGGAAAGACACAACAAAGGAATAGTTTGGAACACAAAAGGTTGGGGGACACCATGATTGGGGTGAGGGAGGGGACAACACTGGCCCATGCCTGTTAAACATGGGAACAGTGAGAATTTAGGCCCCATCCACAGGACTGTCATCACCATCTGTTTACTACTCTGGCTGCTGGAGTGCTTCATGTCTCTTCCTCCTACAGACCATGATGAAGAGCAGCCTGTCCTTCCGGCATAAGCGTACACCAATGGTTCTTTGCACGACCCTATGCACCAACCCTGGTATCGCTTGCTGGTTGATGAAATCCCCACTTCCACCAGTACTACTGGAGGGTACCACAGCACCAGCTGCTGGGGTAGTTCTACATGAGAGTTCAGATAGTGCAGGGGCAGCAGAGGCAGTACTGCCAGCTTGGATCCCAGATGTGCTGGGTGCCAGTATCTGAGCCGAGGGAGCAAGGGCAGGGTGAGCCACTGGGATTGGCCTACCTCCATGTGCCATAAAGCATGCAGTGATTTCTTACAGATGGATGGCATGTAATAGAAAAAAAGTGATAAGGGTTTGGGTGAGAGAAAAAAAAGAGATAAAATTAGTATAATCATATGTGACATGCAGTGCATTTATGACAATAACACAACTATTTTATCAGACATTCTCCCTATAAGTATACTTCCTAACAACTCTCTCTCTCTCTCTCTTTTGACTTTTTCCTGGTAAGGGGTCGCTACAGAGGATCATCTTGTTCGCCCATGATTGGCAGCGGAATTTTTACGGTATCGAGTTGCCAGCCCTGTGCGCAACCTTCCATAGAAGGCACACACATGCACGCACTTATGCCTAGGGTCAATTTTAGCGTGTCCAATCCACTTACATCATGTCTTTGGGGATGTGAGAGGAAACCGGAGTACCCGGAGGAAATTCACATGATCACAGGGAGGACATGCAGACTCTGCACAGAAGACACCCAAGCTGAAGATCGAACCGGAGAGCCTCTTGCTGTGAGGCAGCAATGCTAACCGCTGCACCACCGCGGCTGTCCTATACTTCCTAACAACTACAAACTATAATTACAGATTGCACAAAGTAATCCTTGCAATGTACAAATAATGCACATATTATTGATCCAAGTATACAGATATTTTCTGTAAAATTATTAAAGAACTGTTGCAGTATTTTATGGTTGTTACTCATGGTATTTGAACCCACAACATCTGACTACAGTCTTACACTTGACACCTAAAGCTGGTTTGTGCTACAGACTGGCACATGCATACTTGTTTTTACAGTTAGGATATGCATGCTTACTTTGCTACTACTGTATAAAAAAAGTATTTTTCTTTAACCTTTAAAACTACAAAAATACTTCTCTTGTACTATACACATACCAATTGTTTCCCTCAGTCTCTCCATATACTTAGTATAGGCCTGCCTACTGACATCTATTTCAGAATTAGCTCTGAAAAGAAAAGGAAAGCAAAGAAAAGAAAAGAAGAGCATTATATATACCAGTCTTGCCTCTAATTATCTTTCTAGGTATTATAAATTATCTTTATTAGAACACTTACACAACTATGGGATATTGCTTGTTCAAAACCCATCCAACCACTAGTTGAGTGTATCCCTATTGTGCCTTTTTAGGTCACTGAAGTGGTGCCTACACTATTCCCAAGTGTGTGGGATGCCAGTCACACTGGATACAGCCTTGGCCAGACTATTGCAAGCCTCAGACTTGTAATGAGTGCCAGAATAGTCCACCTGCAGAAGTCTTTGGCTGTGGAATTTTATGAGGAGTCCAATAAATATTCTGGACTCCTGAACATCCCACCTCTGTGCCCTAAATTGGACACCTTCCCCTGTAACACCAGACATGTCTAATTCCAAAGCATTGTAATAGCACATAACAATTTCCTGCCTATTCCTGTTATGACATTTACTGGTAGTGTGCAAACCCAAGAAATGATGTCAACTGCATTTGCATGATAGTAAGAGGAAAGCAACAGTGCTAAACAGAGAGGAAAGCAATTTTGGAAATTGGAAGGTTAATCTGACAGATGACATTAGTTTGAGGGGTGTTTGATGCTGTAACTGTTAGGTGATTTTACTTTGCAGACAAGCACTGGGGGCATAAATTTCATGACCTGACATGTTTATTTGGCTTTATACACTACTATAATTGATTTTTACAGTGTGGGATTCAAACCTACGCATAAGGGACATAACATTTTCTTCCACAGTGTTGATTTTCCATCTTTGCCACAGAAGTGCTTCTAAGACATAGTCATGAATCTTTTATAAATATAGATGACAGACTGAGGTGTTGACATGTATGCATGTGACCTGAAAAGATCATTGTATATATCTATATATATATATATATATATATATATATATATATATATATATATATATTGATTTGTGTATGTGTTTTATTAAGTGTGAAGGACATCCAAGTCTAGATAGCAGAATTATACTTACAGAAACATAGTAAACAGTATATCCTCGGTTATACATCTGAACCTTTAAAACACAGTAAGGGTGTCGTCTTCCTCATACATATGATTCATATCAGCTCCACTATTTATAATTATGTGTAAATTGTTATCAGTGTGTTTTAATATAATGTGAAATGAAACAAAAAAAAAATGAAATGAAATAACAGTAAAAAAGTCTGGAATTTCCTGTATTAGAACCCAGGACCATGTGTATGGCAGCCCTACACTTACACCTGTTGCCACAGGAATATTGAAACAACACTTGGATATTTTTCTGTTCATTACTGTAAACTGAACTGTCACAACAGTAAAAAATATATATTCCACTTCCTGTACTAAAACCCAGGACCATCTTTATTACAGCCTTACACTTACATATACTGCCACAGTAATAGTTAAATAAAAGTTGGATATTTCCCTATTCATTATTAACTTCTGTGAGTTAACTACCATGCAACTCCCCTTACCATGTTTGCTCGGTGCCCAACAGAATTGATACAATGTATCCACTTTGAAATTGTCTACTGTCTGCTTCCTCTCTGCAGGTGTTTGAGGCTGCAGTTGTTTGGGAAACTTGCTAACCATTGTGCAACACTACTTAACAATGCTGTGTGATGGAAAGCAAAAAATGCAACAATGTATCCTTTTTGACATTTAGAATGTCTACACCATGTCTGCAGGCATTATGTCTGCTTCCTAGGTAGGCCACTAGTTCAGGCTTGCAGGATGGTAAGCATTGCACAAACAAGATAAGGAAACCTAAAGTTGTTTTAGCCTTGTGACCAGTGTTTATTAGATGTCATCCTTAAAAGACAAAGGTGGGAGTTGAACCCTGATGTATAGATAGTATTTGCTGTGTGGATCAATGTGTCTAGCAGATATGCTACACAAACAAGTGATTCATGGGTGTAGTTGAGGTACTGGCCATCCAACAAGTACTTTACATCACTTTTATTGTGTTTCTCTATTTTCCCTGTTTGCACTAAGCCGCACACCATGCAAATACTGGCATTTTAAAAAATATATAAAAAAGGGAAGAAAAGAAATCTATGAAATAAACAACACTACAAAATTTATGTTGGTACACATGAAATATTTTTTACACAAGTCTGGATCTGAACTCTTACTCCAATGAACCTTAAAAACACAGTAAGGGTATCTGATCCCACTTCACCACAAAAACAATTCTGCTGCAAAGAATGAAAACCATTATGCATATAAGCAACTGCAACATCATCCAGAGGATTAACAAAACATATTCCAATTGTACACTTATGAGTTGTTTGTACATGTATTAATTTCAGATGTAATGTAATGAGTGACCACACAACCATTTATGACTATTGCTGGCAGAAATGCATCTCTGTCATATCTCTCTGTGTTTGTTGCTCATTCTTCTCTCATCTGCCCACAACTCTGACACATGCAGTCTGTAAGGCATTTTGCATTGTCCTTAAAATGTGTGAGGATATTAAATGGCAATAATATACAGTTGTCAAGAAATGAAGGGGGTGTTGGATGTTACTGAACAGAAACTGTAAAATTTGAGCTGCTTACGTACATGTAAAACCTTGATACAGTTACTTCTGCACTTTGTAAGTCTAATCTGGCTGACACATCCACTGGAGGTAAGGGAGTCTGAATTTCTGTTGTGTTTTCCTTTTTCCTACCAGTAATCATTCACAGTTGCAATCCATTATTAACAAACACTGAGGGAGAGCCTGCACTATGTTTACATGTGCTACAAGGCACCAAGTATTTGGGATTCAACAATTCTAATAACTTCACACCTCACTTGCTTCTTCACCATGCTCACAGCCCTGAATCTACACTATAAAGGGAACTGTGTAGCTAGGGAACCTGAAGGTGAGGAGACTTGTTTATATGGATAACACAGAAGAAGATATTACTTTGTGATATATCTGCACAGAAGACTACTCATCTTAATAATGTATGCTTGCATTTTTCAGCTATATAATAGATATCCTCAAATGTTACTAAAATCATTTTATATACATATATATGTGTATACCTACACACACACACACACACACACACACACACACACACACACACACACACACACACACACACACACACACACACACTCATGCATTAGTAAATGCTACTTTTATCTGTATGCACTTCTTAGACGTTTACTGCTGGTATAGGCATGTTTGTCAGGGCATTTTACTTTATCAGATGCATAGTCTTATTAACTGTCATCTCAAGTGCTAATGTTACAACTTTTTGCTCTTCACATTTTTTTATTGTTATTTTAATGAAATGTAAATGTCCTATATTGTCAATAGCACAGGGGTATTAGCGTTCTATGATGACCCATAGACACTTCTAGGACAGTTCTGGTCTCAGGTAAATGTGACTGGCAATTGCATAAAATTGAATGTTCTGTGGTAAATGTGTAAACATGTTTTTGGGACAGTTTATTTGATAGGACTTTTAGCAATTTACTGACAGTTTGTTAGCAAAATGTGTCATTTGCCTGTCGTTTAGAAGATGGGGGAGCCAAGTTCCATTTCTGTGTTGGCACAAACAAAATTTGCTGTTGTTACTCTCCTTGTTTTGGATCCAACCTTACTTTGTGGGTGATTGTAATATGTTACAAGCATATAATTGTTTTTTTTTTTATATTTGAATATCTTGACTTCTTTTTGTTTCTCCAGAGGGTGATATTGAAATACTACCTTTTATGTGTTATATACAAGCATGACTTTTATTTATGTGGTACTTATGTATATTATCCTTCTTTTGTGTTTTATGTCACCTAGGACCATGGCAACCAGGTGAACCAATCCCCGCAAACCCCCTTAAGTGACCCTGAAAATGAAGTAATTGTGGAATCATTTAGTTGAAATGGTAACTTTCTGCTTGAGACAGAACATGGGGATATTTCTTGCAGAATGCAAATTTGGAAGCAGACAGTGGCTAATGTGAATGCAGTAGGTGGCCAGAACAGGACATTAGATCAGCTGTGTCATAGGGCCACTGACATGATTTCATCAGCCTGGAGGAGAACAGCTGCAGTGGCCCTTGAATGGATGGCTACCAGGGATCCTGCTACACAGCCACCACTGACACCAAATAAAGCATTCCTGTCCACTGTCAGGAATTCAGACAGCTCAGTGGACAGTGCACAACACCATGTCATTGATGTTGGTGCTGCAATTTCAGGGAGGACAAGTATGCCCCAGGAGGAGCTTGCAGGTAGGCTTACCTATCTCAATTGTTAAATACTTATTGTAGAGTAAGATATTGACAGCAATACTTAAGTTCTGCTGAACATAAATGTTTATTTTGGGGAAATAATTGTAGATTTATATAGTTAAAAATGCATTCTGGTTGACTGCACATGGGCTTGGGGTGGACGTGTCATCCAAGTTCTTGTTAAAAGTATCATTAATGGACATATAAAGAGGAAAAGGATTTAAACCCCTGTGTTACTGTTACCTGTGATGATGGTGTCCTTGCCTTTTGCTCAACTTCTTCCAGGACCATTCTACATAGGGAACCTACAATTATTTGCACATGGTAAGTCAAACATTTTTATATCAGTACTTATGAGCAGTTCAAGAAATATTTATTTTATCTATCGGTATGATGTGGGTGTCAGGACTCTTATGCGTTTTGCTGTACTGTCTGTAATAATGGCACCACTGTTAGTTTGTTAGCATACATTGGACTATAGTAGTGTAGGTTTTAATTTATTTCCAGTGTTTGTTGCTTATTATCACAGGTGAACCTGACAGTGGAAGTGTAAGACTGTTACCCCTGATGACAGAGTGTCAGCAGTCTCTGATGATGATGGCCAAACAGAGGCAAAGTCAGGGGGGGTGCAGAGATTGAATCTGACACTGAGGTTGACATTCAGCTATCCCCTGTAATTTCATCACATGCAGCCAATAGGCCTATGCCAACCCATCCCAGTAAGCCCTCAGATGTTGGACAGGTGAAGCGTGAGACACTTAATCAGGGTACTGTGGTTATTGCAGCTTCAGTGCCTATTGACTCTGGCCATAGCCAAAGTGTGGGTGAGGTACCACACAGAAGGGTTGTTAGGGGTGGTTGGAGGAAGCCTGCTGTCCATCCTCCACCTGATCCAGGTGTGTCTTTCTGTGCCACTTGATGTATGTTTAGGGTTATCCTGGAGGTGCAGGCACATTCCAATAGGTCCTACAGAGAAATGCTTAGGGTTGTAGATGTGGTGCAGGCTGACATGTATGACTGCCTCCACCATGTGGCTGATTCAATAGACTGGATAAATGACACATTGGGACAGGCAGTGTCTGTGACTAAACATCTGCTGGGAGGGGAACCACATCCATGTGGGCATAGGTTAGCCACATCAGCTGACATGGCCATGCCCCATCACGCTCCCATAGTGGCACTAGTTCCATTGGTCCATCAGTGGTAGATGTATCCACACCCAAATGTGGCATGCCATGGGATCATGGTCCTGAGCATCCTCATTAGGCAAGCTTGTCCAGCAGACACCAGTCACATTCAGGTAATGCGTTATATCACGCTATCGAAAGATGAAAATAGCAAACGCTATTTCTTCAAACCTAAAATATCTAAACCACAAAATATCGAACATTCAGAACAGCAAATTTTTTCCCGCTATACCCTAATCCTAATGTCGCTATTCCGAAACACATGCACACAACACAAGCACACCAAAAAAACAGCAATCCACACACATACACTTAAAATCCTACATGTAACCCTACACTAAACTGTACACACACTACTATCTATCCACTTACCTTAACCCAAACCCTAACCCTAAAGTCTGTCACTATCGCACACTCACCTGACCCGCGCCCTAACCCTAACTCACTTAAACCACCCCTAACCCTAACTCACCTATCCCGTGCCCTAACCCTAACTCACCTAACCCACGCCCTAACCCTAACGTCCACACAATCGCACACTTACCTGAACCCAACCTGTAACTTTCCACCACAGCACTAAAAATAGCAAAGCGACAGAAACGGCCAACCGAATTCTTTCCCTAGGAAAAAATTCTGTGTTTTGCAGCTTCGTTATTTTTAGCGTTAGCTGAATAGGAGTCATTATTAGAACATTTGAAGTTTTAAAACTTCGATGTTCTGATATAAACCCCAGGTAACAGCAGTGCATCTGATCATGGATGTGGACTTGACAGTGCAACTCCTGGCAGAGCCAATTCTCATGGTTGGGTACGACAACTATGAACTGCCACCCCTACCATGCATGTCTCACACTTGTCCAACATACCAACTCATAGAGCTAGCACAGAGCTTGACTGTGTTATTGCAGACACCCACACACCAATTTCACCTTGAGGGCCTATACAGACACACATACACAACAATTACATGGTTCAGCCTTGAGGCTTAAAGCTCATTGTGTCTCAGGGGTCATTTGTTGGTTTATCCAAATGCTTCTCTTTCTTACACAAACACACTCACTTACCTTTTGTGTCAGCCTAGGCTTCTTGCCCCCCACGCACACACACACAGCACCTTGTGCAAGTGATAATAACTGTGCCATATCTCTGTTTTGTATCTTTTGGATTCAGGGGTACATAAGCTCTATCAAACACCAAACCCTCGCACGTACGGCTGCACGGCCAACCAACCTTGTATGAAAACACCAAAAGCCAGCAAGATAGTATCACCATTTATTGTGAGGCAACAAAAGGACAAAAAATGTCCTAGTTCGAAAAACTCATACTAGTTTCGGCACCAGCCTTCATCAGTGAGTCAAAATCTTCCCTTTTATGCAGAAGCCTCAAGGCAGGAGTCCTCTCCTACCGACGGTGAAACCATACGCCAACAGCAAGGAAAACCAACTGAAGCAAACACCAAACCCTCGCACGTACGGCTGCACGGCCAACCAACCTTGTAGAAAACACCAAAAGCCAGCAAGATAGTATCACCATTTATTGTGAGGCAACAAAAGGACAAAAAATGTCCTAGTTCGAAAAACTCATACTAGTTTCGGCACCAGCCTTCATCAGTGAGTCAAAATCTTTTTGATTTTGACTCACTGATGAAGGCTGGTGCCGAAACTAGTATGAGTTTTTCGAACTAGGACATTTTTTGTCCTTTTGTTGCCTCACAATAAATGGTGATACTATCTTGCTGGCTTTTGGTACATAAGCTCTATGTCTGATCCTCAGGGTGCATAGATGTCTTAGTGCTTAGTATATCTGTGCTTGTGATGTTGTTTTGCTAATTGTAATTTTGACATATTTTGGTCTTACAAAGTTAGACAGTTGATAGAATCAATACAGTTTTTGGCATCAATATTTCTCAGAATCTTCTGAGGGCTATGGAGTCTGAAACTGAAATATGTCTAATTACTTTCTAACTTCTCTCTTTAATGATTTTTCAGTAAAAAAGTATGAGGCCACACTGAGGACATTTGGTGAGCCTCAGTACTTTTGAGATGGATGACTGTGTGAATTTTTAATGCCTGAGGCCTATTATTTGACAGAGGACACATGTATTCACATAAGTCTCCGCTGTCACATATTAAAGACATTGTTGTACAAATCACCCACCTTTTACTTACTTACATTACCATGTAACAACATGCAAGGATATGCCATTTATTTATATTATTACACAATTCTGTTTTATCACTCCATGTTCAACACATACCTGTATATCCAGCAGTTGTTACAGTTTTTAGTTCAGGGCTGAGTCTGTCTGATGCCAGGAGTAAACAGCCATTACATGGGTAGGTACAGAATGTGAGCATTGCCTGGTATCAATGTTACTATATGTATGCGCGTAGGATGAAGGTCTGATGTTAGCAGTACGCAGCCATTACATGGGTAGGTAAAGGATGTGAGCATTGCCTGGCATCAATGTTACTATAAGTATCTGCATGGGATGAAGGTTTTAGCCCCTTAGGTGGTGAGTGTGTGTGCTATGCATTGCCCCTTAGCCAATGTGAGAGCATATTGAGCACACCTACATCTGCCTACACCCACAGCAGCTGTTGGTTCCCTCTGATTCCTCACCTGTGTGTGGCTGTGGTGACCTTGCCATTGGTGGTGGAATGTGTCCCCTTCTCTTTGTTGATTCTGCTGAGGCTATTTTCTCAGGATGATGTTGTGAAGCATGGCACAGACAATGAAGATTTCAGTATGTGTACATGAATTCTACAGCAGCCTAAACACAAGCTCTATGATATTTCTGGTTTGAGCGTGTGCCTCATTATGGTGCTTTTTAGCAGATGTGTGTGCATTTCTGATGGGTGTCATCAGCCACGGTTCCAGTGCATAACCTGCATCCTGCAGTAAATGACAGTGTGGGATATCACCCCTAGTGAACATATGATACAGTTGGAGGTGTGCCAGATATGTGAGTCATGGTAACTGCCTGGGCTTCCAGCACACACATTCAAGATGATTCGCTTAGCATTACACACAACTCGGCAGTTAATAGAGTGGCAACCAGTACTTCAGGGTGGTGTACTACAGAGTATAACTCCTGTATACTTTTGGTCCTGTCCTCAGGAGTACTGGGAAAATATATATATGGACACTGGAATTTTGTAGCATAGCATTCAGTAATTGATGGAGGATCCTGGATGCTGATGCCTGTGACACACCAGCATGACACCTGTTGGTCTCTGAAAGATCCATGTAGCTAAAATTCTAAGTGCTAGACATACTTTTGTCTTTATTGCTATTGGTTACTCTTGATTTGCCCTGGAGCTGAGTTGGGGATGGCAGAGGTTATACAGTTCCTGTAGTGTGTCCCTATCCACCCTGTAGCGCTGTAAAATTTCCACCTCATGCAGATTGTGATAAGTCAGACAGATTCGAAAAACTGTTCTTATTGGCAGTGGTTTATTAGCAGCAGCATAGATTTCATCCTGTTACACACACACAAACACATGCATTAAAGCAACAGTAGCCCCTAACATTCTTTCCGTGTAGACTCTTTTCTGTGGCTGTAGTCCAATAGGTTTTGGAATACACAGGGAAAACCAGCGCTGAGTCTACAAAGTTGCTTTATAACTTGGATTGGTTGATTAGCATACAATTAAGCTGCTTATGCTTAAAATTAGCATTCCATGGTGTTTACCATGGTTGGGCAGCTCTACACGGCATGTAGAACCACTTACTGAATGCAAAACAGTGTGTGACAGTGTGCGTGCCATGCCGCAATGTGCACAAAGTCTTAATGGGCTGGTTTATTGAATCTGCCCTATAGTTTAACCATTTCTTCACAAAAAAACAGTCAGGGCATTAACAGGAATGTTGACATAAATAGTACATTTTGAGTAGGAAAAAAAAAACTTCCCAAAAATGCAACTAACAGGGTCAGCATTCCATACCTTCTGGATTTAAGTATATTTGCTTTTTTTCACTGGAAATAGCTTCTGTTGCTTACTTTAAACTAGCCTGAACTGTTTTTTTTCTGATTACTGCATTTATTTTTAAATCTGCACTTAAAGTTACATTTAGTCGAATTTAATCAAAAGTTTGCTTGTTTGTTTGTTTAATTTAACTGTGGAGGTTGCCCACTAAAGTATGCTAGCCTGTGTAACTAATTTATCACTGTCTCTCCATTTTCTGTGTATTTCTACAAAAAAAACAAAAAAACAAAAAAATAATCCTTGTTTTCCCGCCATTCTCGATTAGTTTAGACCAGTATACAGGCATTGCTGTATTCCGGGCTGTGGTGTAGTTCCTGTGTTGTCCATTACCTTACTTGGATAGAAGGAAGTTTCTTTGCTCACCAGTGGGAGTGGGGAGCCTTGAGCAGCCTACCTGTCCTTGGGGGAAGTGACCTCAACACAAGAAGCTGTAGTAATTGGTTGTTTGGGACCATTCCTAGCTCTTTTGTAGTTCACTGCTTAAAATCCGCCTCTGGGCGTTTTTTTCTGGCTACACTGCTCAGACAAGCTCCACGTGGGTTTACAGAGTGGTCCTAGCAGCAAGGAACTCGAAAAAGTGACTACCTTCTGGATTTAAGTATATTTGCTTTTTTTCCACTGGAAATAGCTTCTGTTGCTTACTTTAAACTAGCCTGAACTGTTTTTTTCTGATTACTGCATTTATTTTAAAATCTGCACTTAAAGTTACATTTAGTCGAATTTAATCGAAAGTTTGCTTGTTTGTTTGTTTAATTTAACTGTGGAGGCTGCCCACTAAAGTGTGCTAGCCTGTGTAACTAATTTATCACTGTCTCTGCATTTTCTGTGTATTTCTACAAAAAAAAAAACAAAAAAATAATCCTTGTTTTCCCGCCTTTCTCGACTAGTTTAGACCAGTATACAGGCATTGCTGTATTCTGGGCTGTGGTGTAGTTCCTGTGTTGTCCATTACCTTACTTGGATAGAAGGAAGTTTCTTTGCTCACCAGTGGGAGTGGGGAGCCTTGAGCAGCCTACCTGTCCTTGGGGAAGTGACCTCAGCACAAGAAGCTGTAGTAATTGGTTGTTTGGGACCATTCCTAGCTCTTTTGTAGTTCACTGCTTAAAATCCGCCTCTGGGCGTTTTTTTCTGGCTACACTGCTCAGACAAGCTCCACGTGGGTTTACAGAGTGGTCCTAGCAGCAAGGAACTCAAAAGCGACTACCTTCTGGATTTAAGTATATTTGCTTTTTTTCACTGGAAATAGCTTCTGTTGCTTACTTTAAACTAGCCTGAACTGTTTTTTTTTCTGATTACTGCATTTATTTTTAAATCTGCACTTAAAGTTACATTTAGTCGAATTTAATCGAAAGTTTGCTTGTTTGTTTGTTTAATTTAACTGTGGAGGTTGCCCACTAAAGTGTGCTAGCCTGTGTAACTAATTTATCACTGTCTCTGCATTTTCTGTGTATTTCTACAAAAAAAACAAAAAAACAAAAAAATAATCCTTGTTTTCCCGCCATTCTTGATTAGTTTAGACCAGTATACAGGCATTGCTGTATTCCGGGCTGTGGTGTAGTTCCTGTGTTGTCCATTACCTTACTTGGATAGAAGGAAGTTTCTTTGCTCACCAGTGGGAGTGGGGAGCCTTGAGCAGCCTACCTGTCCTTGGGGGAAGTGTCCTCAGCACAATAAGCTGTAGTAATTGGTTGTTTGGGACCATTCCTAGCTCTTTTGTAGTTCACTGCTTAAAATCCGCCTTTGCACGGCTTTTATGCGTCGCATAGCGCCGGTTAAACAAGGTTAAACTTGGTTAAACAAGGTTAAACTTTTTCTGGCTCCGCCAAGTCTGCTCTTCAATTTTTCCCTTAGAACTGTTCTACTTGCAATCTAAACAGCCTATACTCTCTCTGAAAAGCTCAGCACTTGCTCCTAAAGCATTTTTATACAGGTAAAGCACTCTTAAACAAAAGAAAGTGCTTCATTCACCTAAATTCTGTTGAGTACACATCTCCCTATGGGTCCTTTCTGACTCAGTTACACAGCAATCTTTTTCACTATTTCTAGCATGTCGAAGGGTCAGTTGCTGGCGTCCTCTCCTGTTCAGCTGGTGAATCTGGGAATCTTGAGGCAATGTTACAATTGCCTCATGTACACAGACAACTCTCTCCTCCTCCCAACAAATACAAATATATGCGAGAGATGCAACTATATAGCCAAACTGGAGGCTGAGCTCTCTCAATTCAGTACTGGCAAGACCAGTCAGGAGGAGAAGGTAACCACGCACACCACAAACCCAGTCTCACATATAACTATCACAACAGCAAACCAAACACAAAAACACACAAAAACATACTCCGAGGCTCTGATTAAAAATCTACCAAAACAACAGAGGCCTCCAAAGCAGACACCCAAGCAACCACCACCTCAAGACATAGCACATGCAACACATAGTTCACAAAGTCAGTGTGCTAAACAGTCACAGCCCTTAAGGCCAAACAACATGCCAGACACACTTGTAATAGGTGACTCCATAGTCAGACACACTGACGTCCCGCTCACCAGACTGAACAAGGAAAAGTTCACAGTAAGCTGCCTGTTGGGAGCTAGAATCCACCACATAACACAAGCACTCAGGTCACTCCACAGCAAGTACAAATATGACTCAGTCATTGTACATGCCGGTGTGAACGACCTGAGACGTACCTCCCTGGACTACATGAAAAGAGACACAGAGGAGCTCTCTGATTATGTAGCCCAGGCCGGTATGACCCTGACCCTGAGCAGCATCTTACCCTCACCAAGAATGATGCCACAGTACAAAGACAAAATGATCAGTTTTAACAATTGGCTTAATTACTGGTGTCATTCTAAGGGGATCCAATGTCTGTCTGCTTGGGATGACATGCTTGACAAGCCACGCTGCTTCGCAAGGGATGGCTTGCACCTGTCACCCCTGGGCTTCCGGATATTGGCCAAGACTCTTGCCACCCCCATAGTGCCTTTTTTAGGCAAGGCTCAAATGACAAACCTACCTCCATAGAAAACACAAGTGGAAAAAAACTAAGGGTAATGCTGCTCAATGCCAGAAGTCTAAACCTCAAGATGCACTCCCTCGAAGCCCTCCTCAGTATGAAGAACATTGATGTCTGTGCGGTGACTGAAACCTGGTTCAAGGCTCCTGAGAGCACCCCAGCACTATCAGGTTTTACCTCATATCATGCTTTCCGTCCCCAAAACTTGGACCGAACCACAAAAGGAGGGGGAGTATCCATTTTCATCAAAGATACCCACACCTCCAGGTTAGTGGCAATGCACGAAGCATCGGAGACTATCCAGGTGCAACTAACCATAGGCAAAACTGCCTTACAGTTTGTAGCATGCTACAGACCACCCTCTCAAACTCAGGAACCCCACACAGCCTTCCTGAAGACACTGGAGAGCATGAATGTCTCTCCAAATACCATCATTTTGGGAGACTTCAACTACCCAAACATAGACTGGGAACATTACTGGGATTTTGCTCTATCATTTAGTAGCTTCCTCCTTCTATTGTATAGTTTGTTTATGGCTGGGGTCCACCAGACAGGACGTCTGCCTTTGGAGGATTGGGTCTTGGTTTTATTTGGGATCGCATGATCCATGCATTCCTGAAGGTGTTCATAGAATGCGTTTATAAAGGATTCTGCAGTCTGGGCCGTATTTTCCACAGGCCCGGGGGCTTTGAAGGATTCCACCTCGGTTTTGAGGAGTGTGAAATTTGCTTTAGAGAAGTTTTTCACTGTGGTTTTCTGGGCAGGGGGTGGGGTCGGGATGTGAATATCCAGTGAGATTAGTTTATGGTCTGATCTTACCAGTGAGGGATACACTTCTGGTCTGGAGCATAGAGTCCCCATGTTGGTGATGATCAGGTCCAGTATGTTTTCCCCTCTTGAAAAACACACAAGTGGCAAAGTGCTGACAAGATCAAACCTCCAAAACACGATATCTGCACCAACAGCAAACAAAACTAAATTTATTAAAAATGAGCGCTTTCGGTAGAGAGCATTCTCCCCACCTTCATCAGATAATGGTTCTGTTTAAAAACATCCTTTTATACAAAGCTGATTGTTATTTGATTAATTAACATAATTACTAATGAACTGTTAAATGAGTCTATTAAAAACTGGAACTAGCAGGTTTAACCTAAGCTGCACCAGGTTAAACCAGCTACATCCCGTTGTTGTAACTATTGTTAGAGTTTGTTTAACTACTAAGAATAATGTAAAAATAATAATAACAATAATAATAATGTGAAGAAAGAAATAAACACACAAAACTAAAAGCGTGTACATGTCTCAATATCTATTTAATTATATGTAACATGTATAAAAAATGTGTGTATATATATACTAAATATTAGTATATACAACAGGTTTTAAATAAAGTGTCCTATCTCTTGAGAGCTTTTATTTTTAAAATGCATTTGATAGAATTAGTAGTTAAACAAACTCTAACAATAGTTACAACAACGGGATTTATAATAACAATAATAATAGTGGTAAAAATAATAGAATAATAAAAGAGTAATGTACATCAAAATGTGTAAAAATGTAAAAATGCATAGATGTATGTGATTTTCCGCACTTGTACAGGTTGTTTTTGTAAAGTTTCAAAAAGATACATATATCCTCTTTTAAGAATTATTTATGTCAGTGATGTTTAGGCAGTTAAATATTTATAATATCTGCAATTTGAATCATGGAACAGTTTTTGCGTACCATGCTAGGAGTATTTATGCATAACTTATTTATTCATTCATTTATTTATGCCATTCAGGTTTTTATTAATGTCTTTCAATGAACCTGGTGCAGCTTAGGTTAAACCTGCTAGTTCCAGTTTTTAATAGACTCATTTAACAGTTCATTAGTAATTATGTTAATTAATCAAATAACAATCAGCTTTGTATAAAAGGATGTTTTTAAACAGAACCATTATCTGATGAAGGTGGGGAGAATGCTCTCTACGAAGCCATTTTAATAAATTTAGTTTTGTTTGCTGTTGGTGCAGATATCGTGTTTTGGAGGTTTGATCTTGTCAGCACTTTGCCACTTGTGTGTTTTTCAACAGTTTACTTGGCTTTTCACTTCGTGAAGTTTGTTTTCCCCTCTTGTGGGAGTGGTAACAAGTTGTTCCATAACATTTGAGTTTATAAATTCTAGGAACCTTTGTGCTAGGGTGTTAGAGCTAGAGTAATGCTCCCAGTCTATGTTTGGGTAGTTGAAGTCGCCCAATGTAATGGTGTTTGGAGAGACCTTCATATTTTCCAGTGTTCTCAGAAAGGCCGAGTGGGGTTCCTGGGTTTGGGAGGGTGGTCTGTAGCAGGCTATAAACTGGAAGGCAGTTTTACCCACTGTTGCACATGGATAGTCTCTAATGCTTCGTTCTTTGCCACCAACCTGGAGGTGTGGGTATCTTTGATGAATATCGATACTCCCCCTCCTTTTGTGGTTCGGTCCAAGTTTTGGGGCCGAAAAGCATGGTATGAGGTATAACCAGGTAGTGCTGGGGTGCTCTCGGGAGCCCTGAACCAGGTTTCTGTTACTGCACAGATATCAATGTTTTCCATGCTAAGGAGAGTTTCGAGTGCGTGCATCTTGAGGTTTAGACTTCTGGCGTTGAGTAGCATTACTCTTAGTTTCTTATCCCTTGTGATACCTATGGAGGTGGGTTTGTCTTTTGAGCCTTGCCTAAAAAAGGCACTATGGGGGTAGCAAGAGCCTTTGCCAATATCTGAAAGCCCAGGGGTGACAGGTGCAAGCCGTCCCTAGCGAAGCATCGTGGCTTGTCGAGCATATCATCCCAAGCTGGCAGGCATTGGATCCCCTTTGAATGACACCAGTACTTAAGCCAATTGTTGAAATTGATCATCTTGTCTTCATATTGTGGCATCATTCTTGGTGAGGGTAAGATACTACTCAAGGTCAGGGTCATACCGGCCTGGGCTACATGCTCAGAGAGCTCCTCTATGTCTCTTTTCATGTAGTCCAGGGAGGTACGTCTCAGGTCATTCACATCAGCATGGACAATGACTGAGTCACTGAGTTCTCATGAGACTGCCTTGAAAGAGGAGTATCCATGCGTAGACATGCTAAATTGGCTGATAAATGAACCTTGACAGGGAAATAAGAATGTCTATAGGATAGTAACTCAAACACATTTTGTAAAACAAGAGAACAACTATTCCTGAGTGGGTGCTGGTTATGTTGGCACCAGCTAGAAAGCCTTCTCCATTTGCTAATCTATGACTTTCTAGCTGCAGGCTTTCTTGTCTCTGTTAGTACCTGCTGCACATCTTCAGTAAACAGACACCTAAATGGAACTGAGACCTTATCATCCAGGCAGTCAATGGAAGATAATTGGTGTTGGGGTCTGTCAAACCTGCCTGCTCATGTATGAGTAGATCCAGTCTGTAAGAAAGCTTGTGGTAATTGCCCCTGGCCATTTCCAAAAGAAAGGACAATGATTGTCTGGGCAAGAAGGGGGTCACCACAATGATCTTAGGGAATTCCTTCTGAATCTTCTAAAGTACACTCGGTATCAGTGAAAAGGGTATAAAAACATGCAGGAATTTTCCTAGTCAAAGAAAAGAAACAGCATCTGTCATCTAGGCCTTCTTGCATCGAGTCCTGGAATAGAAACTTGTCAATTGATTGTTCAAAGAGGAGAAAAAAAAGGTATACTTGAGGAGCTCTCCACAGACACATTAAATCTCAGAAGACCCCCCGAGCTACTTTCCATTCATGAGTGTCTGCCCTGGTCCAACACAGCTTGTTTGCCACAGAGTTATGGTCTGATGGAATGTAGGATGGCTGTAGAGTGAGGCTATGCTGTGAAGCTGTATCCCAAGCTAACAAGGCTAGCCTACCACTGTGGTATGACTTGGTTCCCACCTTGCTTGATGATGTACTACATAAAGGTCCCTGGGACCAAAAATGGTTCAGAGAGTTGATTGCCTTCATCAAGGCAAGCATCACTTTGATATTTATGTTTTTGCATTTGTCCTTGGTGTCCCATACCCCCTGCACATTTATTCCTCTTGAAACTGATCCCCAAGCGAAGTCCAAAGTGTCTGTGGTGAATGACTGCTTTAGAAAAAAGGGGGAGAAGAGGAAACCTGGATTCAAGGATATCTGTTATCTCCATCAAAGATTTATTTTCTGACAAACCTCAGCACAGGGATTGATGCTGGGACCAAAGCAATTTCGGATACACTGTATCTTTCTCATATAGAGTCTTGCCAGGTGTATCATGAGAATCTTGGATGCCATGAGACCCAACATCCTGAGGTATTCCCTCACCACGACTGAAGTCTGAGTGGAAAAACCTTAGAAACATATCTAAATAAAGATCTATTTTTTTCCTGGGGAAGAAAAGCTGTTTGAACTGAGGTGTTTTGTTGACATCCCAGGAGCACAATCCTGTGTGAGGTAGTCAAGAAAGACTTTTGAATGTTCTCTTGAAATCCTAGCTTGTTTAAGAGATCTCTCATTCAAGAGAGAACATCCTGACACTTTGAAAAAGGCTCTGCAAAGATAAGTAAATCATCTAAACATGGAAATGTGGCTACCCTGTAACCTGCATTGCACTATAACTGGATCTAGACACTTTGTGAACACTCTTAGTACAGTGGATAGTCCAAAGGGTAAGACAGAAAACTAATAATATATTCTAGACAAACCCTTGTTTGTCAGAAAATAAATCTTTCTTGGAGATAACAGATATCCTTGACAACACCCAAAGAAATCCAAGTCATTGTGAGCCACTCGCTCTAGTGAGCTAAACCTTGCCACAACAATAAATAGAACACGCTGGAGGGATAGAGTCCTGTCACAGAGACTCCCCATGCTTTGGAACAAAATTCCTAACTACATTAGGCAGTGCCCCTCACTAACACTCTTCAAGAGGAAACCTTGACGAGTGGATGGATAACAGAAAATACACCCCTCACTTCATTGGCTCTTCTTGACAGAGGCTCAGTTAATCAATCAATGGGGTGGCGAAAGCTGACACACTCTGGCTAGGCTTATAAATGCCCACGGGCAGATAGCCTAGTACCTACCTATGAACCTATGAACCTTAAGAAACATTTGAAGTCTGAATGAATAGGGATGTGAAGAAAAGTATCTTTTAAGTCAGGTGTTACCAGGAAACTTGAAAGCAGAAGAAGAGGTAACAGGTTGTGAAGTTACATCATTTTGAATTTGCGGACTATCATAAACAGGATTAGAAAAGAAAGATCCAGAACTGATCTCTAAATATTCTCCTTTGGTGTAAGAAACATCCTTGAATAAAAACTCTTCTCCACCTGAGAAGGAAGAACTGGTTCTGTCACTCCTTGAGACAGCATGTGATGGAGAACAGGTGGAAACAAAATAGTCTGATGGATGAGGAATGACCCCATGGAAAGGAGGAATTTGTAACCTTGATGAATAATTTTCAGAAAACTTTTTTCTAAAACAATCTGTTGCCAAAGAGAAAAATGGAGACTCAGACTTTCTGTAACAAAAATAAAGGGGCCAGGGAGGGAGGTAGGATCACAAGATTTTTTGGAATAGTCATTCAGACTTGTTGGACCATCCTTGGTTTTGTGAGGTTAGAGACTTCTTTTTGGAAATCCCTTACCATTTCTTAATTGTTTAATCAATTTTTTTGCTAAAATTGGATGAAGATATAGAAAATGACTTGGACAATTTGGAAAAAGGGGGGGGGGGGGCTGAAAAAAATCATAGAGTTTTTCTGGATCATCTTGCCTCTTTCATCACACTTTTTGATCTCCTCTGCAGCGGGTGGGGGGGGGGGGCAACCACTAAATCGCTATGCAAGGGAGAATTTGAAATCTCAGATTTAACATAATCTGGGAGGTTCAGAGAATGCAGCCATGTAAACATCCATAAAACAGTACCAGAGGCCAATAGCACAGGAAGAAGGGTCAGCAGACTCATACACACACTCAATAAACAATAAACAGTGACCTGTGCAATACAAGAAAATTATTTATTTAAAGCAGACATTTCTGCACAAGAAAAAATTGCAGACAAATTGTGAAAGTATGAAGAATGTTTTGCCAGAACAAACTTTAACATACAAAGCTGACAATTCAAAATTTTTAAAATCACAAGTTGCAGACGTATATTTTTCCCATACCTACCAATAATTTCCCCTTCTTTACCAGAAGTAGGATTGGAATTAACAAAGTGCTTAGCATCAGTGGGATCAAATAAATAGTTTGAGAATAGTGTATGCATTTTAAAAGACTGAAGAGCTTTACACATCTTATCTGCCTTTTTATGGGCAATTGGCTGACTATCAGGAAAACTGCAGGCAGTAACACACACATCCTCTAAAGCAGACAGTACAGGAAGAATGGGTGCGGGTTCTGGAAAATCCTCCTGTAACAACTCATAGCACTTTCTGAGGGACTGAGAAATCTCACTGTTCTCCCACTGAAAACACTGGAACATTCTAGTAATAGTCTCAAAGAAAGAGACCCCCTACACGTGGAAGATCAGACACTGAGCTCTTGTCTGAATCTGCATCAGAAATCTGAGGAAAAACCCTATATCAATCTTTGCATCTTCCTGTTCAGATTCAGAATCTTGACTGCCTTCAGGAAAAGAGGAATCCCTCCTTCTCTTACCAGAAACTGCTTTATAAGAAGGATAAATAGCCTGAATTAAATGCTAAGCCAGACCCAGTAAACTACTCCTATCCAAAGAAATTTGAGAAGTAGATATATGCTTGGTTTTCTGTTACTTTTTGACATTAAAATGTGGCAAACTGTTACTAATGGCAGCAGCTGCTCTCTCAGGAATGGGAACATGTTGTGAACACTTCTGCTGCAACTGATAGTCCAAATGGTAAGGCAGAGAACTGATAATGTGATCCAGACAGACAAAACCTTAAGAAACACCTGACATCAGGATGAAAAGGGATGTGAGGAAAAGCATTGTTTTTTTAAGTCCAGTATTACTAGGAAAATTTAAAGATGCAGAAGAGGTAATAGGTCACCTGCCCTGCTCCCTGTCCCAGGACTAGCAAAAGTAACTCTCCCTTGTCAGCTAGGGGGACACTAACAGCCACAGAGGGCATGGCTAACCCTTGATCTATAGTGGCTGGAGATGCTTCACCAGAGGAATCTGGGGTAAAAATGAGTGGTCTGAGGTGCAACAAATGGCCAATCAGAGTCCTCCACCTGTATCTGAGGCAAAGTGCTGTAAAGGAAAAGGCTGTTTGCTTAACTTTTTCTTTTTTGTGGCTGGAAGAAGGACTGACAATGGGACCGATGGTCTGTTACATGGTTGTGCTAAAAATGGTGCCTCTTTCCCAGGGAAGGCAAGCAGCAATTGCTGGTAAACACTGCCAGTCCATAAAAATTACTTTTTTGACAGAACAAAATACAGTAAAAAGCACTTTAAAATACTGAACCAGCCCCACAAAAGAAAAATAAACAATTTCTCCACAGAAAAAGTGTTTTCAGATACTTTACACTACTTTTAAAATGACAGAAAAAGTGAGTGCCCCATTTAAAAGTACATTGCAGTCTTGAGACAGTCCAACAGAACACAGCACTCCTATATTTAAAATAACTTTCCCAAAGAGAAAAATAATAAAACATCAACAAAATTAAGAAAATGGAATTTTTCCCAGAAAAGGAAGTTATCTGTCCAGCAAAGAAAAACACAAGCTGACAACTGAAAAACTCACAACAGAGTACTTTTCAGTGCCAGTAAAGCTGTAAAGGGCTTTGTGCCCAGACTTGTCTTTTAATCAACTCAGCTCAAGCAGTTTGGAACTTTGGAAGGTGCCCTGAAGCTCTGGATGCTGGGCGGTTGTTATATCCCTACCAGGATATAACCCCTATAGCTGTGGCTACTACAGTAGTGATCAGTATAATGAGCACTGTCTTTTCTTCTAAGCTGCACTGTGTCAAAAAGCAGAAAGCACAAAAACAGGAATGAGAAACTCCAATTATACTTTAAAACTCTGGAGTTTTTCTTGGCATACACAAAGAATGCACAACCATTTCATTCACACTAACTGTTCTTCTTGATAACCTGTAAAAGCATATAGAACAAGCTGGATCTGTATATAAGCAATTAATTCATACATATAAGAGCTGGTTATACTTATGAATATATAATTACCTAATACATACTTCTGATTACTCTGCTCAGGGATGTATTTAATTTGCCATGCTTCCAGTCAACCTCTCCTTAAAGCTAAAACAAAATCATTATTTAAAATATTGCTATATAGTTACACTCTTGAGGTTTGATTGAAAAGGAATGTAGTGAATTGTGCAAGATTTCAAAAATACAAAGAGATGAAGGAATATCAGTATTAATTGAAATGTTAATATAAATGTTTCACTTTGAGAAGGGATGTGCTTATTATAAAAGAACTGATAGAGAAAGTGAGCGGCTAACTTGAAATGTTGACAAGAGTGTTTGACAAGCATTTACTCCTACTGAATATTTAGTTTTTGTGCAGACCACTCCTCAAAATATAATTAAATTCATTATTTGGAATACAAGCAAAGTTTTCTACTTCTGAGAGGGATATGTAGAGCTTATTTTATTTCGGGGCCAGGAAAGAGGGAAACGTGTGATAAATAGTCAACATGCAAAATATAAAGACATGGGAAAAAAAATATATATATATATAGATAGATATAGATATATATATATATATATATATATATATTTTTTTTTTTTTTTTTTAACTTTCAAGTCACATTACGATAACTTCTGTGCATATAGGTACATGGGATATACTACAGGCAACTCTATGGAATATAGTATTATAGATAATTGACAATGTAATAAGCAAAGAACTGACTCAGTTGTTTATGAAGCATTACTGAGGAGTGTTTACATATTTCATTATGCTATAAAATAAGATTATATTTTCTAAGTTTGATGTATTATCTTTTGCTGCTGTACTACTTCAAGAACATCAAATAGTAAAATATCATTACTGGCAGCTTAAAGTAAAAATATTATTGTAGTGCGTGGAGCATGGTGATTACAGTCTGATATTTGGAAAAAGACAAATTAGTCACGTGCCAGAATGGTGCCAGTCCCGATCTTAACAAATGATAGGCACCCCCTGCTTAAATTGTTAAAGTTGGGCCTATATAGTGCATGGAGCATGATGATTACAGTCTGATATTTGGAAAAATATTATTATTTCACTAAACTGCACTTCTGAAACACTTATAATTGTGCTATACATTTGATCTACTACATTTTGCACTGTTTTAATACTTCTGCGGTGGTTCAGCGGTAGCGTTGTCGCCTCACAGCAAGAGGTTCTCCCGTTCGATTCTCGGCTGGAGTGCGGGGAGTGCCTTCTGTGTGGAGTCTGCATGTCCTCCCCGCAGTTGGGTGGGCATTCAAAAACCATGCGTAAATGGGCATGCCTTTGTTGAAGGTTGAACGTCGAGCTGGCACCTTGGCATTTGTGAAAATCTACTGCCAATCATTAGCTGACCGGAGTTCTGCTATGGTGACCCCTAACCGGGAAAAGCCAAAAGACAGTAACAACAGCAACATAAAGCTTTTTTTATTGTTTCACTGCATTTATGTACTGTTTTATACTGTTTTAATTGTATTTTTCATTGCTATATACTGTTTCATTACTCTAATTGCATGTTTATTGAATTACTTAACTGTTAATTGCTTTTTCATACTGAGAGTTGTATTTTCTGTTTGTGAGTGCTCTAACTGAGCTTTTCTGTGCATTTTTGATTTTTTGAGGTTTCTGTGTTCTACAGCTAGGAACTGTAATAGTGTGCATTACTATAATTGTCTGTTTGCAGTTAAAAGCATTCTCTAGAATCTGCTCCTTGATCTGTTTAAAACTTTCATTTAGTGGCTACAGCTAGGAACTGTAATTTTTCCCACACACCCTCCCTAGTGTTGTGTGTTCTTATACTTGGTGGCTTTGCAGTTGCCAGCCCATACTGTATATTTGATCTGTGACACTCCTCCCAGTCTAATGTCATTAGTTCACTCAATCTAATAGAGAATATTTGTGAAGGCCAACCCACTCAGATTCTTAATGTTGAATTAACTTCTGTTCCAGCTTTCTCCATTTCCACTTTACTGGAAAAAAAAATCTAAGTTTGCTTCCCCCTTTCCTGTGGCAGGTCTTGTCCAGATATGGATTTGCTGTGTCCAGGACTGTTTATGAGCTCCTAAGCCCCCCCCCCACTTAACTAGAGTTAAACTATTCCTGGCGCCATAAAGTCTGTTCTTCAAATTTTCCCTTGCAACTAGCCAGCTTTTTAGTTTTAGCACTCAAATCTGTTTTTTTTAGCTCAGCACTTGTTCAGAACTAATTGTAAGCACTAAATAAGTTACAAATTACTACAGCACTCAGCTTTCCTCACTTGTCTAGAGGAAAACAGTTTTTAGTACTTAATAAATAAGCACCTATTCAGGCATGTCTAAAGGTCAGCTCCCGGTGTTGTCTCCTGTCTACCTGATGAATCTGGGCATCTTGGGACAATGCAGCAATTGCCTCATGTACACAGACAACCCTCTCCTCCTACCACCTAACACTATGACCTGTGAGAGATGCACTTATATAGCCAAACTGGAAGCAAAGCTCTCTTCACCGAAGACTGGACTAGACAGTCAAGAGGAGAAGGTAAACACTTGCACCGCACCACACTCATCACACAGTCCCTCAAAACCTACACCACCTAAACACACACACAGAAGCACAAAACACACACCTACATTCGTGGAGGCTCTCAGTAAAAATCTGCTCAAACAACCGAGACCTCCAAAGCAGAAATGCAAGCAACCTCCACCCCCCAACACAACCCAAATGACACATAGCCCACATACTCAGTGTGCCACTCAACTACAGCCCATAAGGCATAACATACCCAAAACTCTAGTCATAGGTGACTCTATAGTCAGGCACACTGATGTTCCATTCACCAGGTTAAACAAGGAAAAAGTTACTGTCAGCTGCCTGTCGAGTGCCAGGATCCGCCACATAATGCACGCACTCAGGTCACTCCACAACAAGTACAAATATGACTCTGTCATTGTCCATGTTGGTGTGAATGACCTGAGACGTTCCTCCCTGGACTACATGAAAAGAGACATGGAGGAGCTCTCCGATCTTGTAGCCCAGGCAAGTATGACCCTAGCCCTGAGTAGCATCCTGCCATAACCCAAAATAATACCACAGTACAAGGACAAAATGATTGACTTTAACAAGTGGCTAAGCTTCTGGTGTCATTCTAAGGGAATCCAGTATGTGTCTGCCTGGGATGACATGATCGACAGACCACTCTGCTTTGCCAGAGATGGCCTGCACCTGTTGCCCTTGGGATTCTGGATACTGGCAAAGGCTCTTGCCACCTGTATAGTACCTTTTTTAGGCAAGGTTCAAATGACAAATTCACCACTGTAACAGGTACAAGCGAGCAAAATCTGAGGGTAATGCTACTCAATGCTAGAAGTCTAAACCTCAAAATGCACTCACTCGAGGCACTCCTTAAAATGGAGAACATCGACATCTATGCAGTGACAGAGACCTGGTTCAAAGCTCCAGAGAGCACCCCTGCATTACCAGGCTATAATTCATACCACAACTTTCGGCCACCAAACCCGGACCAAAACACTAAAGGTGGAGGCGTGTCCATATTCATTAAGGATATCCACACCTCCAAGCTAGTTGCTCAGCATAATGCATCCAAGATTATCCCAGTTCAACTAACTCTGGGCAAAACCGCAATCCAGACTGTAGCTTGCTACAGACCCCCAACCATGCCCCAGGATTCCCACTCCTCTTTTCTTGATACACTGGAAAATATTAGGGTACAACCCAACACTCTAATAATGGGTGATTTCAACTACCCTACCATTAACTGGGAAAACTACTCATGTACCAACTCTTTTGCTCAATGTTTTCTGGAAATCATCAATTCCAATGCCCCTACTAGGAGCAGTAATATCCTAGACCTGGTCATCACCAACATGGACGAATGGTGTTCCACACCAGAGGTCAGCTTCTCGTTGGTCAGATCCGACCACAAGCTAATCACCCTAGACATCCACATCCCACTCCCACCCCTCATTAGGAAAACAACCGTAAAAAATTTCTCCAAAGCCAGCTTCACACTTCTTAAGACAGAAGTGGAAAACTTCACGACATCCATGCAGATGGACAATAGAGGTACGACTGCTGAATCCTACACAAATGTACTTTATAAGTACTTACACGAGTGCATGGATCATGCTATCCCTAACAGAACCAAGATGCTATCCTCCAAATAAAGGAAGCCAATCTGGTGGTCTTCTGCCATAAACAAACTCTACAACAGAAGAAAGAAACTATTGCAAAAAAGAGTAAAATCCCACGATTGGAGGAACTCCCTGGTCAGCCTCAGTAAGAAGCTGAGATCCCTCATAAAATCCTCCAAAGCTAGTTATGAAAACAAAATTGTCAATGATTCTAAAGGCAACCACAAAGCATTCTGTAGCTATGTCAAGAATCTCAATGGCAACACTCAGATCTGTTCTGAGTTACAGCACAATGACACTAAATATACAGAACCAACTGATATTGCCAATATCCTGGCAGATAGGTTCAGTGCTAACTTTACCCCCCTCTCACCCCTTAAAGGGCCCATCTTTATACTGGAAGAATGCAAAGTTCCTGTAATCATGGCTGCATAGGTAAAAACCTCACTCTCCAAAGCCAAGAACACAGCATCCATGGGACCTGACAACATCCCAGGCTGCCTTCTACACAAACTACAGAATGAACTGGCACCCCACCTAAGTACCATGTTCACTCATAGCCTCACCTCAGGCTTTGTGCCCATTGAATAGCGCACCATGACGGTTATCCGATTCCACAAAGGGGGGGGGCCACAACAGACCCCGGGAACTACCGCCCCATTAGCCTGACGAGCCTGGTCTGCAAGGCCATGGAACGTCTCATCATGGAACTCATAAACAAAGACATTGGAGATCTCCAAACTCTGGACCCCATACAGTTCGGGTTTGTAAAAGGCAGATCATGTCTCCTAAACCTGATAGGCTTCTTTGAAGTAGTCACCAAAGCCATAGATGAGGGTAAGGTGTTTCACACAGCCTATCTAGATCTCGCCAAGGCATTCGACACCATGCCCCACTCTGGAATTATAGATAAACTTATTAAACTAGGTATAAATTTGTATGTCACAAGATGGGTTGCCAACTGGCTTACTGACAGAACCCGCACTGTGGAAGTAGCAGACTCCAAATCAGACTTCAGACCAGTGACAAGTGGAGTACGACAGGGTTCAGTCCTGGGTTCTCTCCTGTTTGGTATCTACTTCTCTGAACTACAGGCTAACACAGAAGGTCTTTGGCTAACTAAATTCGCAGATGACTGCAAACTAGGAGCCATCATCAAAACTCCTAATGATGTGGACATCCTACAAAAGGGCCTCACTGAGACAGATGCCTGGTGTCAAAGCCATGGTCTCAAGCTCAATACCAAAAAGTGCATTGTCATCCCCTTTGGTAAAAACTCTGTACCCATGAGCTACCACATAGGCGGTAGTCTACTTAACACCAAAAGTGTGAAAAGAGACCTTGGGACACAGGTGGACAGTAGTCTCTCCTTTGATAATCACATCACCACAGTGGTCAGGAAATCCTTCTACATGGCACAACTCATCACAAAAGGTTTCTCACCCAGAAAAAAAGAGGTCATTGTTCCCCTCTACTCATCACTCATTAGACCCATTATAGAGTACAATGCCCCTTTTGGTATGTACCTCACAAGCCATCTGCAACAACTGGAAAGGCTGCAAAAATACCTCACAAAGAGGATTACTCACCTCAAACAGATGCCTTACGCAGATTGACTCAAAAAACTCCAGCTTTACTCCGTCGCATATTGCCTACTCAGAGGCGATCTCTGCCTAACATACAAAGCTATGTCAAACCCAGAGCTGTTGGACATGCTCCACTTAAAGAAATCCCAATCCCTCTGAGCTACACACACTAGGGACCTAAACCTTGTCACCACAATAAACAAAACATGCTGGAGGGATAGATTCCTGTCCCAGAGACTTCCCATACTCTGGAACAGACTACTTATCTATGTCAAACAGAGTTCCTCATTAGCACTCTTCAAGAAAAATCTTGATGATTGGATGGGTAATAGGAAATTCACCCCTGGGATCACTTCTCTGGTTCTGCTTGACAGGGGCACAGGAAAATAATTTTCTTGGGTGGCGAAAGCCAGGGTACCTTTTTGGCTAGGCTTGTATAGGCCCTAGGGCCAATAGCCTAGTACCTAGCTATGAACCTATGAACCTATGAAAAAGACAAATTAGTTAAGTGCCAGAATGGTGCCAGTTCCGATCTTAACAAATGATATGCACCCCATGCTTAAGTTGTTAAAGTTGGGCCTAGTGCTAGGCAGTAAAATCTGCCAGTAATGACCAGCAAATGATAGAGGTAAAATAAAATTTTTGTTTCAAAGTGATGTCTGTATGAATTACATGCCCCTGACTTCCTGTATAAACTTAGACAGTTGCTAGAATAAGATAATGCATGTTTGCGTACATTTTCTGAATTATACAAGGTCTGAAACTTAGTAGCATAGGTACACCCAAAAATCTATGGTGAGTATCACATACCCATATGTACAGCCATGCAAACCTAAGACACCAGGTGGCACACTCAGAAACAGAGAGATAGGAATTTTAATTGCAACTGTGTATGACTGACCAAAGGACAATGGGATATATATGCGTATATATGCGTATAGCATGCCACAAGCAGGAGCAAGATTCAGTGATATGACTAAATAGCATAGACTATTTGGGGTGGGTGATGTTAGAGGACCACAAATGTACAGCCATGTGAAACAATGCAGGCATATTATGCGGAATGAACACACGCTGAGAAATGCAAAGATTTGTTAGCACATTTTAGAAAACAAGCTGGAGACAGGATTCAGTGGTCTTGTGCCGTAAAAGCATGTTTGAGCACTACTGTGATACAGTGCAAGTGACATTAATGTGAGAGGATAAAATACACTATTTGCATGTCAACTGAATCCATTAATGCGACATAGAACTAAGACAGGCTACTCACTGGTGAACAATGTAAGCATAAATAATGGAAATACAATCATACAGGAAAATGCAAGGCACACAAGGGCCCAATGAACATTACACATAGGGCAGATTGCATGTGGACGTCTCTGACACACCTATGTCAGAATGGTTGCAAACTCTCTGCTGTAGCTAGTATGTCCAAAATACACACAACCACAGCATGGCAACAAATACATATGCAGAGCAGGCAAATATTTCACCCATGTGCAGATGCCATCACAGGAGAATGTCATCACAGTGGAACACATGAGGAGTGTCAGGATGTGTAGGCATGTCAGTACTGTTAGCAGGTGTCGTGTACCACACAGGCCATATGTCATCACAGGAGGATGGCCTCACAGTGGGATATGTGGGGATTGTCAGTAAGGTCATTAGGTGTTTTGTCCCACACATGCAGTATGTCATCACAGGAGAACAATATCACAGTGGGACATGTGGAGAATGTTGGTAATGTCAGCCTGTGTCATGCACCACACATGTCATGTCATCACAGTGGGACATGTGGCGAATGTTGGTAATGTCATCAGTTGTCATGCCCCACACATGTCATATGTCATCACAGTGGGACATGTGGGGAATGTTGGTAATGTCAGCAGGTGTCATGTCCCACACATGTCATATGTCATCACAGGAGGATGGCATCACAGTGGGACATGTGGGAAATGTTGGTAATGTCAGCAGGTGTCATGCCCCACACATGTCATATGTCATTAGTCACATGGGCATTGTCAACATGACAACTGTGTGGTCACTGGCAGCTTGTAATATGTGTTAGGCCTACCTGTCACATACAAGGTCGTATAGCATCTTAAATGACATCATGAGCCACATTATGCAGATTAGGAAAGCCACAGGTAAAGTGCAGGACTAATTGACCTGTCTGTCTGTAACACTGTCAGCATAAAGTAAAGCAGTATACATTTGTGTGACAAGATGGTGATAATGGCATTGACACACCTGAACATGTATCATAGCGCAGGTAAATGACAGAGCACCATACCAGCCAGACTGTGAAGTGTGCATCACAAGGTACACAGTACAAGCATGACCCCAATATGATAAGTGTGCACAGATATGTGCATATAAGTGAAAGAAAATATAAATAGCAATACACTATGGTGGTAGCACAACATGACTGGAACACATATTACTTTCCAGAGTCCCCTCCTTAATCACATCAAACATCAGGAATGATCTCACATGCAATCTGCCAGAAGTCACACATGGCCCTTGGCATGGCCTGGAAAATCATACCTATCATGTGTTGCATCTGGGTCCAGAAGACATCTGTCACCACATCTCAGATCTGGTGCCTTGGGTCATCTGGCTACAGTGGTGGAGGCTGTAATCATCTCTCTGCTGAAGCAATGGTCCCTGATGGTGAATGTCCCTTATTGTCTTCATTGCCCTGATGTCCTCTCTGATCCTCAAAGTTGGAATTCTTTGGTAGAGGTCAAGCATGCCTATGTCATTCTTAGTGGTAGACAGTAAACATCAATCTGTAATATTACAATAGCAAGCCAAAATGGTACCAGGTAACATCAATATGTACAACAATGCAACATTTGCAAATTTTGTACCATATGGAATGCATTACCCCATCTGTTGTGTTATTGTCACAATGTGCAATATATCCAACCTTAACACAATACGTGTTTTACTGACTAATAAGGATAACACATGCACAAGACGGCTATGTCAGCAATAATGCAGCCATCAAAGTTAAGGAATAGGTCAGGCAACATCACAATCTGACTGGGGAGGAAAACACGTGATGTAGTGTGTGTGAAAGTATAGAGTCTGTCAACAGCACAGCTGTGTTAGACACCCTGTCAGTAATACCATACATACTGGAAAGGTAACAAAACAGAGCAATGAGACATCATGCAACATGTCAGTACAACACCTATAGTGGCCTGCACATAAGCAGACACATAGCAAAATATGACTTGCCTGTTTTTAATTCACGTGCCATTGAGTGGTATACTCAGATGTATCAATAGTACATATCAATGTGCAGTAAGGATATATAGGAAGGTATGCAAACATTACTGAACAATATCATCTGCAGCACATAATTTCTATAATGACATGATATGCACACACCAGACCTATCAACTCCCCAGATTTTTGCCTCATATTTTTGGTTTGTTTCTCATACAATTTGTTTTTTCTGACAAATCACTTAGGATTGAAGTCAAATAATGATATACATTTGAGTATTAGACTTCATATCCTTCAGAAAATGCATGTTAACACAAATCCTGTTATTCTAGCAACATTCTAAGTTTATAAAAGCAATATTTAAAATCTGTCCCTATTTTTGGGCCTTTGTCCCCCATTACTTTATGCTTTGGCCAGATTTCTTGCTCCAAGGACTGAAGTCACCAAATAATGATCCACATTTGAGTTTCAGACTTCATATCCTACAGAAAATGCATGTTAACACAAACTCTGTTATTCTAGCAACATTCTAAGTTTATAAAAGCAGTATTTAAAATCTGTCTCTATTTTTGGGCCTTTTTCCTCTATTATTTTAGGCTTTGTCCATATTTCTTGCTCCAGGCAGCTGAGAGGTATGGCACGCACATATGAAGATAATCATAAATCTGATGTTTACTAACAAGCAAAATGAATGCAGACGTCCAGGAAGTCATCAAAAGAAAGACATGCAGGAAACTGTGGGAGCTAGAAAAGACAAATTGGGCAAAGAAGGAATACTGGTTGGCGAACAAAGTAGCTAAAAGAAGAGTTGCAATAGCTACGAACAAGGCATCAAAGGCACTCTTAACAGCTTCAGGAAAATGACTCTGTAGATGGCACAAAGAAACTCTATCAGCTTGCAAGGCAAAGACAAAAAGATAAAGAAGATAGTCAGACACCCTTTGTAAGGGATAGGTAATAGGTAAGTACTTGGCTAGCTGCCCCTCTGGGTCATTTTAGGCCTAGCTAATTTCCCTTTCATAATTGAGGATCAAACCTTGTACTTTGTGTCTTAAGCCTAGCTAATTTCCCTTTCATAAGTGAGGATCAAACCCTGTACTTTGTGTCTATGAGGTAAGTACCTTAACCATTATACAAATTCCTACCCCTGGGGTTACACTAACCCCTAACCAAACATTACCCCATCCCCTAACCCTAACTGGCAACCCTTAACTGGATGCTAGTTACAACCTGCTCACCAGTGTACAGGAAGTCAAAGGCAAATGGATGGAGTAATTCCAGCAGCTTGTAAATGAGGAAAACCCCGCAGAAGCCCCTAGAAAAAATAAAAACACTAAGGAAAAATAAATTAGGGAAAGCAGCAGCTTCATATGAGGTCACTGCAGCTATGATGAAGATGCTGGTTGAGATACAAGAGAAATGTCTCTTGAGGATACTCACAGCAATATGGAGAGAAATGTGTATCCCAGATGTCTGGAGAATAATCATACTAGTGCCAGTGTACATAAATAAAGGGGACAGTCACAACTGTGGGTAGTACAGAGGTATCAAAGTCCTGTTAAACTGCATGAAAGTTCTGGGGAGGATGACTGATAAACAAATATTCAGAGTAGCAGAAAGTAAGACAGGAAATGATCAGCTCAGATTCACATCAGGATGCAACACAACTGACCCAATGTTTGCAGTGAGACAGATAATTGAGAAGACGCTAGAATGAGGAAGAGCCCAATTGAGCATTCTTTGGCTTGGAGAAAGTATATGGCAAGCTCCCAAGAAAGCTGATTTGGGCAGTCCTGCAAAGGTTTGAAGTCCTAGAAACCTTGAGAGACATGGTGCTTGCTGTGTACAAGCACTCAATGACTCAAGTATGAACAGTGTTCACTCTCACAAACGGGTTCTCAGAGGGACTGGGCCTGCATCAGGGTTCATCTCTGAGCCCACTGCTGTTCACCCTGGTGATGAACTACATCAGTAAATAGGTGGGAGGGGACTTATCTGTAAAGTTGCTGTATGCAGATGATGTGGCATTGCAGGCGGACTTTAAGCAAGAACTTCAGCAAATGATAAGATAATTGAATGCAAAACTGAAGGCACATGGGAAGAAATTGAGTAAAGATAAGACAGCTGTAATGGCAGCAAATGGGAGAAATCAGAAGATGAAAAGTGAGTTAAAAGGGAAAATAGTAGAGCAGGTTAACACCTACAAGTAACTGACAGGGGTGGTTGAGGAGAAGGGAAGTATGAATGAGGAGGTCAAAGCTAGAATCAGAAGGGCTGCAAATAACTGGCAGAGTGTCAGGTGTAGTCTTATGAGAGAAGTATGCTAAAGAAGCTAAAAAGTAAGCTGTACAAAACAGTGGTGTGACCAGTACTGCTGTATGGTACAGAAACCTGGGCAGTAAAGGCAGAACAGCTGAGGAAGTTCGAGGTGATGGAGATGAAGTGCCTGAGATGGGTGGTAGGATGTACACTGTGGGATAGCCAAAGAAATGAGGACATGAGAGCAGAAGCCAAAGTAGCTGCAATTGCAAAAAAGATCAGAGATCAGATTTCAGTGGTTTGGGCACATGTGCAGGAAAAGCAGAAGGCAATCTGGTGAAGAAGATTTGGGACAGACAGGAAGACGGCATGAGGAAACAAAGGCATCCAGCAATGAGATGGATGGATTGTGTGAGATACAATCTGAGACAGTCATGCATGACTTTCAAAGAAGGTTGGAGACTGGCATCGAATCGAGAGAGATGACACAACATGCTGACCCAATACAGAAAATGGGAACAAGGCGGTTGATAATGAGTATTGGCCTGTGAGGATGAGTAATATAATTTAAGAGAGGCTATCAAGTTGTTCACATCACAGGCCTGAAACAAGGTCAAAGGTAGCACTGACATCTATGCAAGCCATAGATGGCTCTAATCTGTTATGATTTTGATGCCTGAATGTGTGTACTCCTCAAAATGGTAAACTATTTTGCATAGTGACATTATTATATGGAACACATGGGAAAGCAGGAAGAATCCTGGTATAACATGATAATGCCTTTTGATGACAACATGCCATATGTCTGGACAATACATACACACACACACACACACACACACACACACACGCACGCACGCACGCACACACACACACACACACACACACACACACACACACACACACACACACACACACACACACACACACAAGTGCTACAAAAACATGGCAAACAATCCCATAATTTCTATGCAAATCTAATCTGAACAGGTTGTAAGTAACACAGCAGAATAGCCATAATGGCTCAGTCCTTCAAGTCACACTTGAATGAGACTCCCCAATCGAAGTTTTGGTGTCAGTAGTACAATATCTTGAAATAATGTGACTGTAACATATAAAACTACTAAAATATGTTAATATTTCACAAGTGGGATATGAGCTATGAAGCAAATCCCACACATATAAACATAATTAGAAACAATGTAAGTCTCACTATTAACATAGCGGCTAGAAAACAGAGAAATTATTTGAAAAATCAAGCCGCAACTCCACAGCTGTAGTCAATTTCCAATACTTTGTGTTTATTCAAAGTAACACACAGACCATTCAGTCCTGTTAATACGAAAACACTTTCAGCAAAGATAAAATGAAGCACTGACCCTTCAGTCCTGTTTTATTTTCCACACAAACTCTTGACAATTTCACAACTTAAAAGGCAGTTCAGTAAAACAGCGTTGGCACTTACTCAAAGTCTCAAACAGAGCTTTGACAAAACTTTAAGTGCTACTCAATAGTAAGGCAGTTCAGTAAAACAGTGTTGGCACTTACTCAAAGTCCCAAACGGAGCTTTGACAAAACTTTAAGTGCTACTCAATGGTAGATGCTTTTCATAAAACAACATTTAGGTACACGAAGCTGCAAGGTTCTAAGCTGGAGAATGCTCTCCCAAACACAGCTGAAATGCTCCGTGATAGCAAATGCTATTACAAATGCGTGAACAAAAATGCGTAGCACTCAATAAGTACCTTAAAATTTTCAAAATAGTACTCAAATAGAGATGAAAATTCACTCAACAAATGCTATTAGCATATACAGAAACTCTTAAAAGTCCCAAAATAACTCGATAAGCGCTTTCGGTAAAACCTTCTACAGATCATATAGGATAGGGACTCCATTTCTTATTTTATCAGTAATCTTAACCATTGAGCTTCAAGACAGCAAATGGCACCTTCTCTTATTCAAAAACAGTATCAGCCTATAACTTTATTCATTGTGAGACACACCTTCTCTTTTACGTAATAGTAGGTCTTCTTGTTTTTAAAATTGGTTTTAAAGGGATATATTTTGAGAAATAAGAAATGGAGTCCCTATCCTATATGATCTGAAGAAGGTTTTTGTCCACGCATTTGTAATAGCATTTGCTATCAAGGAGCATTTCAGCTGTGTTTGGGAGAGCGTTCTCCAGCTTAGCACCTTGCAGCTTCGTGTACCTAAATGCTTTATGAAAAGCATCTACCATTGAGTAGCACTTAAAGTTTTATCAAAGCTCCGTTTTGGGATTTTGAGTAAGTGCCAACGCTGTTTTACTGAACTGCCTTACTATTGAGTAGCACTTAAAGTTTTGTCAAAGCTCCTTTTGAGATTTTGAGTAAGTGCCAACGCTTTACTGAACTGCCTTTTAAGTTGTGAAATTGTCAAGAGTTTGTGTGGAAAATAAAACAGGACCGAAGGGTCAGTGCTTCATTTTATCTTTGCTGAAAGTTTTTTTGTATTAACAGGACCGAATGGTCTGTGTGTTACTTTGAATAAACACAAAGTATTGGAAATTGACTACAGCTGTGGAATTGCAGCTTGATTTTTCAAATAAACACATATGAACATTGGGTGGAGTGTAGTGATATTTATGCAAAGTAGTATCCTGACATCATCTTTAGATCACACTGTTATTGGAACATATGGGTCACAGCTTTACAAATTGCCCTTGCAATATATAGTCTGCCCCTGTTATAATATATTGACATAATATATGTACATACATATTTCTAACAGCTCACATTCAGATGTAGTAAGATATGACATCACAGGAAGGTTACCCAGTCATATCTAGGTGTAATCATCAAGCACCACTGGCTCATGTCATACATCAGTGGACAAGTTCCATTGGCTCTACACACATCAAAAGTGCAGCTTGATCTATTAATGTGCAAAAACATATGTAATGCTGCTAAGTGTTTAACACACATACAATACACACCAATGTTTATATGCAAGAAGGGTCAAACCCTACTCTAACACCATGATACAACTCTGTCAACAACACTCAAAAAGTGCAATAGTAGATACCCATTCATTAGCAGAACAGGAAAGATGCACATACCATGAAGTTAAATGAGCATTACTACCATCCGTGCAAATAGCTCACAGTACATGTTGATAGAACAGCATTAACACTAAGAACTATGGTGCACGCTATCAGCAATAGCCATAAGTACCAATCAAATATATATATATATATATATATATATATATATATATATATATATATATAAAATCACAGCATCACTCCCGGGAGAATTACAGCACAGGTGACTAGCATTTAGGTTGTGCCAGCAAAATTCATCTCACCTTAAAAAAGACATTCCCCGCGATTCAGCAAACTTCCGTGCAAGAACAGCTTATTCTTGCACGGAAGGGACTGTTCCCATTCAGCATGGCAGTGCACTATGCATATTCATGAAGGCACGCTGACGTGCTCTAAAACAGACACCGTTCTGTGCACGAGTGCAGGGGGGTGTGTCTCAGAGCAGTGTTCTCACTATACACATGCCCCCTGCACTCCATAATTGCTGTATAGAAATGTAATGGTGGCGAGAGTGTCCACAGATTACCTCTCAACCTCTTAAAGTAAGAAATATGGAGAAAGCAAATAAGTCTGGCTCATACAGACTTAGAAAGTTGATAAAATAACAGGTTATGCATTAGCATGACTATGCTGAAGGGTATGAAGACTAAAACTCAAATGTCTGTCAGTATTTTCTAACTGCAATCTTTAATGATTTGCCACTAATTCGCCAGAAAGCCACAATTCTATGAAAAATGGACCAAAAATATAAGGCAAATATCTGGGCAGTCAGTGACAATCTGTACAGTTGCGAGGTATGGTGGACACTGTTAGCATCCGTCAAGCATACCTCAAATGCAAAGCCTGCCATGTCATCACCATTGTAAAAGCACAACCCCCCACAGATAATGTTGCAGAAATCAATGGACATACCCCTACAGTACAAAAATAAAACACAACAGTTTTTTTTCCAGTCCCCAATAAAGTTTAAGCATAGCTGAGTGGGTGTGCGCATCGCACAGCTCTGCTTAGCCTAGCTTACACATCATAAGGAACTAAATAGTTATGCACTCCAAAATCGAACAATGCGGAAATAGTGAAGTGATTAGAGCATTCACCTTGTAAATCATAGTTCTTGGTTCGATCCCCAGTAAAACCACTTAGTATTTTACATGTGAAAGCAGTACGTAATTTTTTTTAATAATTAGGTAGTAAATAAAGCATATTTGTTAACCAGAGTAGTGTAGTGGGTCCAGATATGAGGTGTCAGTGTAATAAAGTTGGGAAATCCCCATATAAACAGAAGTGTCCCATACAGTATAGTCACACAAGAATAAATGTAATGAAAGCACATTGGGTGATGTCAGGGAAAGTAAACAAATTTATAATATGTCAGGAATGATGACTTAATCCCATACAGGTGATAGTCTATAAAATAAAGCATAAGCAATGCTAAGCATTGCACAGATATGCTGACCCGGTGTAAGTATTGTGTAAATGTGAATGCTAAGCAATGAGTAGCCCAGCTAAGTGGATTTGCCCATTGGTAAGCAGTGCTGAACTTGCACCTTTAAGCACTGTAAACCTTAGCTAAGCATGTTTGCTCATAGCTTAGCTTAGCTCAGCATATTCAAAACCATCCAATCACTGCAAAGGGCAGAAAATCGGACGTATTTAAACCTTGCAGGCGAGAATACAGCTCATAACTGGTTATAGCTCCCCACTGTAGGCAGTATGGCAGGTGTTGGAGAGGTCATGCGCTTTTAGGTGCAACACTGGGGCATACAGGAGTCCAAGGTCATGGTAGGACTCCTTTTTAAAAACCATGACATGAGACTGCTGCAGGACTAGTACCAGGGCTCCCAATATAAAGCAGAGGCCTGGAAAAGTCTCACCCGTGACCTAACCAGTACCATTTGCATCCCATGGACTGGTGAGCAGGTCCGGCACCACTATGCCGAGTTGAAGCAGAAGAAGAGGGAGCTCTTGGACCAGTGGGTCCTAGAAGCACGGAAGAGGGGTAATGTCCCAGATATGTGTAAGTAGTCATATCAATAACTGTTTACCAAAGTCTAGCCTGTGTACGTGATGGATAGGTAGGCATAAATGTTTCTCTGTCTTCATTACAGCTCCAGCTGAGCAGCCTGAGAACCAGGGAGCACATGCAAGCAGGCTGCTAAGGCTGTATCGCGAGGCTGGTAGCAATCCTGCTTGTAGTAGTCATACCAAGTAAATATAAAGTAGTAGAAAGTCACCTGGCAGTATTAAAAATGGATATGGTTTGTATTTAATAAAGCAGACAATATTACAGTAATAGTCTCATATAGGATATATATAAATAAATCTGTAACTGCCTGTCAATAAAATTCAAAACCCTGAAATGGTTGTGTTTACTCTGGTATGGTATGAATTGAAATGTGTGCAGGTTATGCATAGCAACTATACCTCTGAAAGCATTAAACAATCAAGTCTCATCTGACAAAGTTAGTGTCTCTATAAGACACAAGATTAACTGATATTAAAAATGTCACCCACCAAGATCTGATATCTGAATAGTAATGTGTTAACCACTGTTTTCCACACTGTGCTATGTCAAAAGGTATGTATAAGGAATGTATGTATAAGAATGTTGTAATTACAAGGTCAGATTGTACAACAAAGAGAGAATGAGAAAGAAATCATTCAAGGAAAAGACAACAGTTTCTCAAGAGCTCCTTCTGATGAAATGCACACTTGTTATATTTTTAGCAGAAACAGCCACGGTTTGAATCACAGGAGTGCTAGTAAGCTGTATGCATGATTTCAACTAGTATTTTGTGAAAATGTGTAGAAACAGTCAGGTAGTATTAACAAACATTTCCTCCACAGGTCTTCCAGGTAAGAGAAGGTATAAAGTAACTCTAAGAAGGCTGTAGTTATACTGTGTCCAACACCCATGGTCGAACCCCAAGGCTGCAAATGTCAGCAAGATAAGTACATACACCAAGTGGTCTTCCCCAAGAAATATTCTAAAGTGTCATGCTGTCACGGCTACAGGTCCCAGCTAACAACAACCAGGGTGACTGATAGAAATCAAGGCAGAGTGTGTCAGTAGCACACACACACACACACACACACACACACACACACACACACAGTATGAGTGCACATATGTAACCCTGGAGTCTACTTTGAAACATCTAAAACCCATAACATCCTAATTTCATAACACTGTGACCAGAACATCTAAAACCCAAAACATCTAAAACCCATAACATCAAATTTCATAACATCAAACACTACAAATCACAAGAAAATAACATCCCCTCCACATATAATGACACCAAACTACCAAACACACTTTTTACTACGTTTCTGCAAGGGGGCAAGCCCTCCCTGCACCCCCCACATTCCCTGTAAATTAAATATACCAACTTCAAGATCACACTACAGTGGGAAAAAGTTATTTTCCTAACCCCACTGTATCAAGGCCTCTGCAGAAACGTAGTAAAAAGTGTGTTTGCTAGTTTGGTGTCATTATATGTCGTTATATGTGGAGGGGATGTTATTTTCATGTGATTTGTACTATTAGATGCTATGAAATTCAATGTTCTGGGTTTTAGATTTTTTGGGTTTTAGATGTTCTAGTCTCAATGTTATGAAATTAGATGCTACGTGTTTTAGATGTTTTTGAAGGGGACCCATAACGCTGACTATGTGAATCTGGGTAGAAATAGTCATGTAGTACTAACAAATATTCCCTCCACAAGTCTTCCAGGTAAGAGAAAGTATAAAGTAGCTATAAGAAGGCTGTAATTATACTGTGTACAAACATACCACTGCCCAACCAATGCCATATTTGTTGTAATAATACCTATAGAGTAATAAGTAGAGCAATGATCATTAAAGCTGTGACCACTGCAAGAATATACATGTGTTAACTGACATCTCTCTCTCTCTCCCCCACGTTATCTTCACCAATAAACTAAACACATAAATGAATGGGTATGTTTTCCACTAAACCTACTGTTGGGGCATGTGTCCTGTTGGTCTACAAATGTTGAAATTTATTCCAATTAATGTTCCCTGTTCAAATACTATCATTGGCGGCCTGTTGCTATCAATGTAACCTGCATGCCAGTGTAATGCCCACTGTGGTTCCATATATGCATGTGTTCTGTTTGCTATGCAAATGTTCCAAATCTGTTGTTTTGGGTTAATGGGAATACTCATGCATGCTGTTATAACTAATCCTGGAATGTGTTTACCATTACTAACCAACATATGTTCTAAAACTGCAACACCATAGCACATCAGGGAAGGCCGATCCCAGTGGATCTGCATCTTCCACCTCATCTGGCCATGGCACCAGGGCCCAGCACATCTGGAACCTACCCCAGGACCTCCTTGTCCACTGGTCCTGCACCACCTTCAGGTGGAACTGCCTCAGGGGATGGGGCTCATCCCCCCTGGGCGTAGGCACAGACAGGATCCTGTCACCCGAAGCTAGGTCAGGGCTCTGCAAGGAATTTGGAGATTTGCTAAGCCAGCTTGAGGGCCACATGGTGCAATTAGAGGGTCAGCCTGCCACTCCTGCTCAGCCACCAGCACAGCCATCTTCGGGGCCATGAAGGTGCAGTGGTGACTGCCCATGGCTGGGGACATCAGTCCCACTGTAATCATTTGAGGGCTCGTGGGCTTCCGATTACCAAACACCCCTCCCCTTCCAAGGTGTTTACCCCCACATGTGTCATATACCACCCCTGTATGCTGTCTTGTCTGGCTTGTCTGTCTTCCTACTCAAATTACCTTCCCAAATATACCTACTAGCCTTCCACAACATCCCACTTTCACCTTAAAAAAAAAAGGTATTTTGCCCCACCCCAAAAAAAATGTCACCCTATACATAGCTGTCCATTTCACACACGTGTCCACTGAACACATGTAATCTTGGCTAATTAGCTTCAAAACACATTATTGTTGTCATCACCCCTCTCTCAGGGGTTTGAGTGTCCAAATGTACCTTCAAATTCAGTATATATGCACAACTGTTGCTGTAGAAGAAATGGACAGCTATGGACCTTCCCTACATCCATCCTGCACATTCCTAGCTATCTTTCACATTGTTTTACCCTCTTTGTGACCCCTTTTTCACCAATTTCCTGTCACCCCTTTTTCTTTTCTTTTAAAGAAATTAGCATGGGGTAAGCGGGAGTAAGCAGTAGTAAGTGGGAGTAAGCCTATTTGGGTGGTGCTAAGCGATGCCTACACAGATTAAGCACTTTTATGGCTGTCTGTCAGCATAGTTAACTGGAAGTTAGCATTGCTTACCGCTGCGCAAACCTGCTTACAACTGCTTAAAAGTGCCTTAATCACTTTGTATCCAACAGCCCTTGTTCTGCCCAACAACAAAATAAACAGACCTAAGAAGTCTTGAACCCAGAACTTTGCACACCTTAGCCACAGCAGTTTACCACTAAGACATCTGAGCTGTAAATATGTCTGATGTTTATTCAAACATATCATGCAGCACAGTCATTCAACAGTAGAGAAAATGCATATATATATATATATATATATATATATTTATATATATATATATATATATATATATATATATATATATATACATGTATACACACGTGTGTGTCTATATATGTAGATATATATATATATATATATATATATATATATATATATATATATATATATATATATATATATATATATATGGCTCTACTTTGATCCAACGAATTTACTTTTCATCAAAACATAAATTCGTGACCTCACTTTTGCGAAATTGCATTTTTCGGAAAATGCACTTTCGTGTAAAAAGAAAATGATCTCAGCAATAGTTTACTTAGTTGTACATCAACACTAAACGTTGATGTTCAACTAACGTTACATGCAAACTGCATGTTTTTATTTCTTTTCTGTTTTTTTTTTTTTTTACACGAAAGTGAGGTGAAATGGAAATTTACTAGATCAAATGGGATCCATGTATATGTAGTGTAGTCGGACATCAGATCCACACTCTGAACCTCGTAATGCAACAAATCTGACCAAAGACTGTCTAAATGTGGGGTGAAGGGGCCCAAACTATAGACCTCTTTCAATTATTGCCCTTATCCCTTCTTCCCCAGCAAAACTGTGCTGCCTTGCAACAAAATAATAAGGCCTGCCAAATCTTTAACTCAGGGCCCTGTAAACTATGATCAAAGCAATGTACCATTACACCATCTGAGCCCTATAAAATAGTAATGACATTCCAAACATATCAGTTACTACAGTCATTCAACAGTAGGGAAAGGAGTGTGTAGAATCAGTCAGGCTCTCAATATATACATGTATATATGTATGGAGATGCATATATGTGGAAAAATCTATACATAATACATATATATATATATATATATATATATATATATATATATATATATATATAAAGAGAGAGAGAGATGTCCACATTTATATCCACATATACGCATACATAACATATATATATATAAAAAGGTGAATAAATACATGCATATATACATAAATATATGTATATGTATACAAAAATTTACAGAAATATATGACAGCTACAAACACATGCAATCAGAGGGTCATGCTGCTGAAGACTAGAAGTGTAAATCAGAAAATACTCTCACTGGAAGTATACCTTAAAATGTGGAACAATGACATCTGTGCTGTAACAGAGACCTGGTTAAAGGCAGCAGGAACCACTCCTGCACTACCAGCCTATAACTAATTTCACAACTTTGGCTGCAGAACCTGGACTGAAGCTAAAAAGGTGGTGGTATTTTCATATTCATTAAGGATGCACACATGTCCAGAGAGGTAGACTAACATTATGCATTACAGATCCTGCAGGCATAGCTAACATTGGGTAAGACAGTGGTTCAGGTTGTAACCTGCTATAGGTCCCCATACATTTCCCAAGACTCATACTCCAAGTCCATAAACACCCTGGAGAATATTAGTGCCCAACCTAACACTCTCAAACTGGTTGACTTCAACTACCCCACCATTAACTGGGAAAGCTACTCATGTACCGATGCACATGCCCATCACATCAACCTGGTCCTTCCTAACATGGTCAACAATAGTCAACTCCTCCCTTCTTATATCTGAACACAAATTAATCAACTTTAGAAATCCAGAGCCCCACCCCTCCCTGCACAGGTAACCACCATGAAAAGCCTTTCCAAAGCTAACTATGGTCTCCTAAAAACAGAGGTGGCTAACCTTACGGAAGCCATGCAAATGGAGACTAGTTGCATGACAGCTGAATCAAACAACAATGCACTATGAACATGTACACAAATGCATGGATACTGCCATACCCAATACAACCAGGACCCTCACCTCCAAAAAAGGAAGCTGATCTGGTGGTCCCCTGCCATAAAGAAACTGTACAATAGAAGGAGGGAACCAATATGTAATAAGGTGAAGTCCCAAGACTGGAAATAAACCCTTATCAACTTCAGTTAAAAGTTGAGATCCCTCATGAAATATCACAAAGTTAGCTGTGAGAACAGAACTGGAGCACATAGTAAAGACAACCACAAGGCCTCATACAGTTATGTAAAGAATATCCATGGCAATACCAAGATTTCTTCTGAGGTATTAGACAATGGTACCTCCCAGTCTGTGCTAACAAATAATGCCAATTATACTGGCTGACATCTTGAGTGCAAACTTTACCCTTCTCTCCCCTCCCAAAGGACCAATCACAATACCAGTACACTCCCAGGCACCCAGTATTACTGCAGGTTAAAACACCACTGTCCAAGGCCAAGAATACAGCTTCTATGGGACCTGACAATATCCCTGGCTGTGTTCTATATGAACTACGGAGTGACCTGGCACGTCACCTGTGTGCCCTATTCAAGCACAGCCTCACCTAAGGCTTTGTCCCTACTGAATTGTGCACTTCTACAGTCACCCCTCTCCACAAATGAGGTGTGACTACAGACCCTGGGAAATAATGCCCATACTGCTTGACAAGTCTGTTATGCAAAGCTATGGAATGCATAATCATGCATGCAATAAACAGGGATATGGGAATCTGCAGACTCAAGATCACACACAGTTTGCTTTTGTGAAGGGTAGGTCATTCAACCTGGTCAACCTCTTGGTGTCAGTCACCTGAGCTGTGGATGAAGGAAAGGTGGCAAATACAGCCTACCTTGATCTGGCCAAATCCTTTGATAATATTCCCCACTCAGGAATCATGCAATAACTCACAAGCTAGGTAGCAAGCCCTATATCATTAGGTTGGAACAGAGCCACAAACACAGGGGTAGATTGGACATACTGCTGTCATACATTGTGACAGTTGCAGGTGTCACCGGGTTTGTTGTAACATCCTTTATGAGGAAAATAACGTTGGTAATACCAATAGATGTGAGTATTTACTGACTGCATTCCCCAGAGTCTACAACTAATTTACCAAGGACACCAACTGTCTGGGGAACAGACAAAACATAACAGGCAAACATGTGGCCAGTCTGTAGACAGCATGCCAGTGGAGAGGTATGTCAGAGACATATCACTGTGAGTCATGAAGTCACACTAAATGCATGTCCACACAAACCCTGTCAATTTATCAATCCACCATGCGTATAACAGCACTGATGACATAGAATCTGTTCACAAATCTGGGGATATGTCCCCCATGTTGGTTGGCTGTCTTCAAATGTCCTGTCCTGTGAGGTATTGCCACCTACTGTATGTGAATCTGTAGGTCACCACCTCTGTAATGTCCCTCACACAGGCAAGGAAAAGGGGCAAGGCCCACATTAGGGACTGTCCCATATGTCAGAAATAGCAGCAGTATCCAGGCCCACAGCACAATACAAAGTGGGCACTCACATAGTGGTATGGCCGTAGCAATACCTGACATCTGCACATCTGTACAGAGGACAGACAGAAAGTAGATAGCCAGATTATGCATTAGGATGAAGGTTCTGAAAGATAGACGTCTGAAACTGGGGGAACAATGACCTCTTTTTTTCTGGATGAGAAACCTTTTGTCATGAGGTGTGCCATGTAGTAGGATTTCCTGACTACTGTGGTGATGTGATTATCAAAGGAGAGACTACTGTCCACCTGTGTCCCAAGATCTCTTATCACACTTTCGGTATTAAGTATATTACCGCCTATGTTGTAGTTCATGGGTACAGAGTTTTTACCAAAGGGGATGAAAATGCACTTTTTGGCATTGAGCTTGAGGCCATGGCTTTGACACCAGGCATTTGTCTCAGTGAGGCCCTTTTGTAGGATGTCCACATCATTAGGAGTTTTGATTATGGCTCCTAGTTTGCAGTCATCTGCGAACTTCATTAGCCAAAGACCTTCTGTGTTAGCCTGTAGTTCAGAGAAGTAGATACCAAACAGGAGAGGACCCATGACTGAACCCTATGGTACTCCACTTGTCACTGGTCTGAAGTCAGATTTGGAGTCTGCTACTTTCACAGTGTGGGTTCTGTCAGTGAGCCAGTTGGTAACTCATCTTGTGACATAGAGATTTATACCTAGTTTATTGAGTTTATCTATAATTCCAGAGTGGGGGATGGTGTCAAAAGCCTTGGCAAGATCTAAATAGGCTGTGTGAACCACCTTACCCTTGTCTACGGCTTTGGTGACTGCTTCAAAGATGTCTATCAGGTTTAGGAAACATTATCTGCCTTTTACAAACCAGAACTGGGTGGGGTCCAGAGTTTGGAGATTACCAATGTCTTTGTTTATAAATTTCATGATGATACATTCCATGGCCTTGTAGACCAGGCTCGGCAGGCTAATGGGGCAGTAGTTCCTGGGGTCCGTGGTGGCTCCCCCTTGTGGAGTTGGATAACAGTTGCTGTGCGCCATTCAGCAGGCACAAATCCTGAGGTGAGACTATGATTGAACATGGTACTTAGTTGGGGTGCCAGTTCATTCTGTAGATCGTGTAGAATGCAGTCTGGGATGTTGTCTGGTCCCATGGATGCTGTGTTCTTGGCTTTGGAGAGTGTAGTTTTTACCTGTGCAGCCATGATTACAGGAACTTTGCATTCTTCTGGTATAGAGATGGGCTCTTTATGGGTTGAGAGGGGGGTAAAGTTAGCACTGAACCTATCTGCCAGGATGTTGACAATATCATTTGGGTCTGCATATTTAGCACCATTGTGCTGTAACTCAGAGCAGATCTGAGTGTTGCCATTGAGATTCTTGACATAGCTATAGAATGCTTTGTGGTTGTATTTAGAATCAGTGGTGATTTTGTTTTTGTAACTAGCTTTGGAGGATTTTATCAGGGATCGCAGTTTCTTACTGAGGCTGACCAGGGAGCTCCTCCAGTTGTGGGATTTTACTCTCTTTTGCAACAGTTTCTTCCATCTGTTGTACAGTTTGTTTATGACAGGGGAACACCAGATTGGCTTCCTTTTTTTGGAGGATAGCCTCTTGGTTCTGTTTGGGATAGCATGATCCATGCACTCATGTAAGTGCTTATAAAGTGCAATTGTGTAGGATTCAGTAGTCGCAACTGTATTGTCCATCTCCATGGGTGTCATGAAGTTCACCATTTCTGTATTAATAAGCATGAAGTTGGCTTTGGAGAAATTTTTTACCATGGTTTCCTTAATGGGGGGTGGGGACAGGATGTGGATATCTAGGGTAATTAGCTTATGGTCGGATCAGACCAATGAGGCGTTGACTTCAGGTGTGGAACACCGGTCACGCATGTTGGTAATGACTAGATCTAGGATATTGTTGCCCCTGGTGGGGGTGTGGATAAGTTGATCCAGGGCAATGGAGTTTATGAATTCCAGAAAGCGTTGAGCGAAAGAGTTGGTACATGAGTAGTTTCCCCAGTTAATGGTGGGGTAGTTGAAATCACCCATTATTAGGCTATTTTCCAGTACATCAAGAAAAGAGGAGTCGGAATCTTGGGGCAAGATGGGTGTTCTGTAGCAAGCTACAATTTGGATTTCAGTTTTGCCCAGAGTTAGTTGCACTTGGATAACCTCGGCTGCATTATGTTAAGCAACTAGCCTGGAGGTGTGGATATCCTTAATGAATATGGACACACCTCCACCTTTGGTGTTCCAGTCCAGGTTACATAGCCGAAAAGTGTGGTATGAGTTATAGCCTGGTAGTGCAGGGGTGCTCTCTGGAGCCATGAACCAGGTCTCAGCCACTGCACAGATATCGCTGTTCTCCATTTTAAGGAGTGCCTCGAGTGACTGCATTTTGAGATTTAGGCTTCTAGCATTGAGTAGCATCACCCTCAGTTTTTGCTTGCCTGTTCATGTTATGGTGGTGAATTTATCATTTGAGCCTTGCCTAAAAAAGGCACTATAGGGGCAACAAGAACCTTAGCCAATATCCAGAATTCCAGGGGTGACAGGTGCAGGCCATCTCTGGCAAAGCATTGTGGTCTGTCGATCATGTCATCCCAGGCAGATAGATACTGGATCCCTTTAGAATGGCACCAGAAGCTTAGCCAATTGTTGAAGTCAATCATTTTGTCCTTGTACTGCGGCATCATTCTGGGTGATGACAGAATGCTACTCAGGGCTAGGGTCATACCTGCCTGGGCTACAAGATTGGAGAGCTCTTCCATGTCTCTTTTCATGTAGTCCAGGGAGGTACATCTCAGGTCATTCACACCAACATGGACAATGACAGAGTCATATTTGTACTCATTGTGGAGTACCCTCAAACACCAAGAGCAAGATAGTCAGTACTCAGAGTCCAGCTTTGCATGTAGGGGAGTATGGTTCCAGTACTACAATCTGCAATCTACTCTTACTTGGAAAAGCACTGTTAAAAGTAGCAACATAATGATACAATACATGCAAGTGTGACTGCATATAACCAGGGATATGAAACACATAGAGAAAAGATTGTGGTACTACCCATGTATACTCAGGTGTCCCATACAGGATACTCACACCCCTTGCTACTGTAATGACAGCACATGGAAGCATGTTATGTACATGGAATTAAATACACTTATTAAAGATGTCATTACCCTGCTATTTTATCAAACTGGGATGTGATCACTGGTACCAGTGCTGAGCCATGCTTAGCAGGTTTAAGCATTGCTTAAATGTAAATGCTAAGCAGATTTGTGCACTGGCAAGCAAAGCCTACATGGTGTAAGCGCATATTTGTTTAACCATACATTAGCAGCTCTTCCCACTTAAAAGCACCTTAATCACCCTGTCTCCATCAGTCCTTTTTCTGCCCAGCAGCAAAATAAATAGCCCTTACAGATCTTGAGCCCAGGACCCTGTACACTATAGTCACAGCACTTAAACACTAAGCCATCTGAGCTGTAAGAATATCTGCTGCTTTTTCAAATATATCATTCAGTACATGTACTGAATAGTACTGAAAAACTGCTTTGAGTACTACAATTTCTTACTACTTGTTAGTGAAAACACAGTGGAATCAGTTATGTTTCTGTATCTAAATATACACATATCAGATAAATATTGTGAGATACATCTGAGAAGGAATATACATCACTCACATTTACACATAAAAAGAATATATATATATATATATATATATATATATATATATATATATATATATATATATATATATATGTGTGTATATATATATATATATATATATATATATATATATATATATGTTTATATATATAAATATATATATGCCCATAACATGTAGTGGAGTCATACCTCAGCACCATAACTCTCAACCTCTTAGTGCAAGGGGACGTAATGTAAGTATTGCAGTTATAAATGTAGAATGTCCTACAGTAATAGGGTTTGTGTCAGCATACATGCTTTGAAGGAAGGCAGTTCTGAAACTGAAATGTACACCATCAGTTACTGACAGACATCATAAAATCATCATAGTGAAGTACCACACAAATCACAGTAATGATTCTGTGGACTACAGCAAAAATATGAGCAATAAACCTGGGCAGTCTGAAACAATCTTGCCAGTCGAGAGGTATACACAGAACTCCTTAGTTCAAGAAATGTGGACCAATCCTGGCAAAAGCCATGAAAATGGGGGTATATCCCAAATACTGGAGTAGGTAAGCTCACACAGTTGATGCAATTGCACCCTCCTGTCTGTCCTAACATATATTAACTGGAGGAGCACAAGTCCCAAGTCCACATACTTCCCACTAGTTAGTGACATACATCTTCACAGCATCTCACTGCTTTGTCAGAAATACACAACACTTATGGTGGCCAGGCAACAGTACATCAGACAAATATCTGCACATAACATCACACTAGGGAAAATACACTGAGCTGCTAGGCATGTCACCAAGCACTGTCTAAACTACAGGCAGACTGCCACAACACTAACCCAATTTTCCTGTGGGGGAATACACATGTAATTGCAAATATAGCAGGCACTGCAGGGATGTAACAGCAGACAGTAACAGACACCAGAGTGATAGTGCATAGCCACAACCAATCTAAACACAGCCACAGTCACATAATGGTAAGCATAATTAATAGTACAGTATATGGACTGTGTGAACAAAATCCATCATCATGTTTGCCACTCACACACTACCCCTACATATACTGGCCCCTATTCACAGTGTAGGCTGATGCCTGATTGTGGTATGGGGCATGTCTCAGTCTGGCCCTACAAACATATAAGCTGACAGGGTATCAGAACCTGGAGCAGCATGCAACGTCAGATAGAAAAAGACAAAGAACACTGACATCTACTTCTCTCTGTACACAGGCCAAATAACATATTCACAATACACTGCTACATAATACAGGCACACTGTCAACAATTACCATAAGTACACAGACCTTACTACTGTACAGACTACCACAGAATATCCAAGTTTTGTCCTCAAATATAAGGCCTCCTATATATAACATGTCTGGCAGTCTGATATATCACTGGCTTGATATCAGGAATGATGTCAGTAAATAATGATATACCATACATATCCACCTCTTACTGCATGACATATGGACAAAGGTTGACAAACTTGGGGGACAGAGGCACAAGCGCAGGGCCATTTTTGACATATTGCTGTTATAAACTGAGAAAATTGCTGGTGTAACAGGGTTTGTTGTAACATACCTCTTCTGAGGGATATGAAGTCAGAAACACACATAGATGTTACCATTTACTGACTGTAATCCTCAGAGTATGCTACTAAAGTTATAAAGACAAAAAATGTGTGAGTAACACACCAAATCTAAGACTCCAAACTCTGGCCATTCTGCAGGTAGCCCTACAGATGAGAGTTTTCTGAACCACATAACACTGTCATATCAGACTTTAAATCATGCAGAACATCCATATCCACACAAGCCCTGTTAAACTAACATTACTTCAAATGTAGAACAGCAATACTTACATTCTGTCCCCGTGTCTGGAACATCCCCCTCCTGTTTGTTGGCCTGTCTCCAGAGTGCAGTGAAGGAAAAGGGCCAACACCAACATGAAGTGCTTAGTTATAGGAGGGTGTTTCCATGCAATTGGCTATAGGAATGATACCACAGCTGATCCATATGCAATTAGCAAGTGGGGGACTGCAATTCGTGCACAGGCCATCAGCTGATCATGAGCATTACCTACAAAAGTCAAGCTGCTGCGTGTGCAAAACAGATGTATTTTTCTACATCTAAAAGAGACAGAGAGAAAGAAAGAAAGAAAGAAAGAAAGAAAGAAAGAAAGAAAGAAAACAAACAAAAATCAAGACCATCACAACCAGACTACAAAAAAAAAAAATCTGTGAGACACATCCGTCTACCTGTGAAATACAGCAACTGAAACAGGCAAAAAAAAAAAAAAAGTATGTGAAACAAGTAATCATGTAATGGAATGTAGTAGGGGGTATGTAACAGAAGTAAATAGGAAGTTCAACAAATATTTCCCAACAACACTTGCTGTACTGATATACTGCTGCTCAGAACCTATGTCCATAGCATCTGTGTCTGTCTGTAGTGACATAGAACACAGCTCACGCCCCTGAGTCAGTCACATATGACTACTATTGGAGTGTGGTTTGAACAATACTGGCTGTGACACTCCTAGGCCAGCTACTGGGATGTCGCATATATCTATATGTTAATTATGAGTACTAGTATGTAGTATGATATACATGTCTGTATCAGAAATGTGAGGGACCTGTACAGGGTATTTGCATAGTGAAATAGTGTTGCAGCTGTGTGTGTTGAACTGCATATGATATAATGAGCTCATACCATTCAACTGTCCAGTGTTATGCACATTGACTATATGTGTGCCTCAGATTTGTCATTATGTCTGTCAACAGTTGTGTTATATCTGACAAAGAATTGGCAACCTGTGAACACTGACATTACAACATCTCCTTATATTTCATTAGGCTGTTCCTGTTAGGGGTTACCACAGCAGATCATCTGACTGCATGTCTTCCAGCCATCTGCATCTTGCTGTTTCACACCAACCAGCTGTGTGTCCACTATCAACACATACATACACCTTATCTCAGGCCTTCCCCTTTTCCTCTTACCCAGCAGCCTCATACTTTCACAAATATACTCAGCATAGCTACTCATCACATGTCCAAACAAACATAATCCTGCCACTCTCTGCCTTTGGCCCCAAGCCATCCAACCTGGGCTGACCACCTAACATGCATGTTCCTACTCCTGTACACCCTTATCACACCCAGTGCAAATCTTAATGTCATAAACTCTGCCACATCCACCTCTGACTCCTGCCTTATTTTTCAGTGCCACTGTCTACAGCCCATATAACACACCTGGGCTCTCCACCCTCTTGTAGACCTTCACTGTCACTCTTATCTGTACTTGTCTGTCACAATTCACACCTGACACTCCTCTCCACCACCTGCATCCTTCCTGCAGTCTCATTTTTACCTCTCCCCCACACTCCCCATTACTCTGAACTGTTGTTCCTAAGTATGTAAGTTTATCCACCTTTGCAAACTGAACTCCCTGCATACTCACAATTCCTCCATCCTCCCTTCCATTCACACACATATATTTTGTCTTAGTCCTGCTGACCAACATTCCTCCCTTCTCTAGACCATACGTCAGCCTCTCCAGGGTCTCCTCAACCTGTTCCCTACTCCCACTACAGAACACAATGTCATCTGCAAATAGCAGAGTCAACAGGGACCCCTGTCTGATCATGTCTGTCAAGCTGTCCATCACCACTGCAAATGAAAAAGGACTCACAGCTGCTCCCTGATGTACTTCCACCTCCACCTTAAATGCACCTGTCACTCCCAAACCAGAACTCATTGCTGTCACAGTAGCCTTGTACATATCCTGTAGAATTCTTACAGATTCCTCTGCCACTCCTGACCTCTTCATACAATACCACAATTCCCCCCTAGGCATCCTGTCATATCCTACGACTTGATAGACAAAAGAAAAGAGGAGGAGGGGTAGCCATACTCTTCCGTGACCACCTCTCAATAACTACCCCATACCTCCCTCTACCCACCTTTTCTACAGCTGAACTCCTACTTATCAATATTAAACTTAACAACTTTACCACCATAAGTGTTGTAGCAATCTACATCCCCCTGTTGATAATCTTAATATACTGGAGAACATCCTACACCTCCTCTCACAGGCCATCCTTAATGAAATCATCATTCTAGGGGATGTAAACATAGGTTGGCTTACAATTCAAACTCCCCATACTACCTCTTGTATCAACCTACATGGATTTCAGCAACTAATCACTTCCCCTACCCATATTAGCACGTCACACCTGCCACAGTCTCTCCTGGACTGGATTTTGGTGTCTCATCCCCAAAATTACCACATCCCTCACACTCTACTAGATTCCCTTAATGACCACTGCCCTATCATAGTAAATAGACACACTCCCTATTTCACCAGACCTTTCAGGTTTATCAACTCCCACAAAACCTCATCCTTTAGTCCAGACTCTTTCATCGACCAACTCTCTAATATTAACTGGTCCCATCTCACTACACTCCCCTTAGATGAGGCTGTCCACTCTTTCAACTCTACCTTTCTAAACATACTCAACTCACTAGCTCCCCTCCGTACTATCAGAATCAAAGCAAACACCACTCCTTGACTGACCAAACATACTAGAGCCTTGATGAAAAGACGTGACAAGATATGGAAGTTATGGACCAAAACTAAGACCTCTTCTCTCCTACAGACTTACAAAGAACTTAGAAATCAAATAAAAAAAAAATATCAACATAGACAGGATCAACTTCTATGCAAACCCTCCCACTACCCTAAAATCTGACCCTAAAAAATTCTGGAACTCAATCAATCATATACTGCATCCAGGAAACCCTTCCCCTCCCAACCCATGCCCAAATAAAACTTTTGAAGAAACTGCCACTGAATTTAACAATCATTTTATAAATTCAATTACTACCATAATTAATGGCCTCCCCACTAGTAAAAATACTAAAAAACACTTTCTCATCTTCCCCCTTCTCATTCTAACTCTTTCTCTCTTACATCTGTCTCAACTAAATATATTAAATCTCTACTCTCTAAACTCAAACCCTGCTCCCCCTCATAACCTACCCTCTCACTTCCTACATATAGTTGCTGAACCTCTAGCCTATCCAGTATCCATCCTGATCAACCACTCTATCTCTGAATCATACGTTCCATCAATATGGAAAACTTTCTACACTTTACCCATACATAAAGGAGGTAATTTGTCTGATATATCAAACTTCAGACCGATTGCTATACTGTCTCCCTTCTACAAGATTCTTGAGAAATGCATTCACAAGCAGATAATGCAATACCTTCTCCAACAGAACCTTCTAACACACACACAACATGGATTTTGTCCCAAGCACAGCATGACAACTGCACTAATATCCTTCGTTAATACTGTATCACTGGCCTGTGACAATAATAAACTAGTCTCATGTCTGTTCCTCGACCTGTCCAAAGCCTTTGACACTGTCTCCCATCCCCCCCTAGACAAACTCTCTCACCTAAGATTCTCTCCTCCCACCATATCCTGGTTTTTCAGCTATCTCTTTAATCGCCAGCAAGCTGTTAAATGGCACTCTGCTCCTTCTCCCCCCTAAGCGTCCCAATGGGTGTCCCCCAAGGATCCATACTGGGGCTACTGCTCTTCAATATTTTCACCAACCTACTTTACACTTCTTGTCAGAACTCCACACTTGTACAATATTCTGATGATTCTACAGTCATCACCACTGCTGACAATACATCTGACCTCCACTCTACTACCTAAGCATCATTCAACACCATAGAGACATGGCTTTGTGACAACAAATTAATTCTCAACCCTAAGAAAACTAAGCTCCTACTCTTCCTCCCAAAAAACCCTCATCAATCTCAAAACAACATTTTCCATCCTATCTAGCAATAACACTGTCATTACCTCTGACCCTAGCACTTAACTGCTAGGAGTCATAACAGATGATCAGCTTAAATTTGATCTCCAAATCACCACCTCTATCAAAAAGACTCACCAGAAACTTGGACTCCTTTACTGAAACAAAAGACATTTAACAAACTCAGCCAGAATAACTCTCTCAAATGCATTTCTTCTTCCCACCCTCCTTTATAGCTCTCAGTTATACACAAATCTTAACACCACACTCATAACCAGACTTGAAACTACGTATAATAAAGCTGCCAGATTTGCTGCAAACCAAACCTACAAGTCACACCATTGTCTATCTCTTAAACAATTGCAGTGGCTCGAATTCCCTAATTTGCTGCTACTACAGCAACTGGTAATTATCCTCTCCATCCTCTATCTACCATCTTTCTGCCCTTGCCTTCAATCAATTATAACTAAATATTCCCCAACCAGGACATTACGTAGCTCAGACCAAGACTTCCTACAGATCTATAAACCCAAAACCAAATCAGGGTGTTTACTCTATGACTATAACCCTGCTACAACTTGGAACCAACTACCCCTAGAAATTAGGTCCCTTGACCAAACAAAACATTTCAAACTAGCCACTTGGGAATAACTAATAAATAAATGGTCCTGCCATTGTAGTCATCCTCCCTGAAACTACCTAACCCTAGCTTATCTCTCATCCCTCCTTTCTCTTCCACTACCTGTCTTAATATCCATCTACCTCTCTGTCTCATTGCTCTACATTACCTTACTACTCCATCTGTACCTGTACATTACCTTACTACTCCATCTATACCTCTACATTACCTTACTACTCCATCTGTACCTCTACATTACCTTACTGCTCCATCTGTAACTCTACATGACCTTACTACTCCATCTGTACCTCTACATGACCTTACTACTCCATCTGTACCTCTACATGACCTTACGACTCCATCTGTACCTCTACATGACCTTACTACTCCATCTGTACCTCTACATGACCTTACTACTCCATCTGTACCTCTACATTACCTTACTGCTCCATCTGTACCTCTACATGACCTTACTACTCCATCTGTACCTCTACATGACCTTACTACTCCATCTGTACCTCTACATTACCTTACTGCTCCATCTGTACCTCTACATTACCTTACTGCTCCATCTGTACCTCTACATGACCTTACTGCTCCATCTGTACCTCTGCATGACCTTACTGCTCCATCTGTACCTCTGCATGACCTTACTGCTCCATCTGTACCTCTACATGGCCTTACTGCTCCATCTGTACCTCTACATGACCTTACTACTCCATATGTACCTCTACATTACCTTACTGCTCCATCTGTACCTCTACATTACCTTACTACTCCATCTGTACCTCTGCATGACCTTACTACTCCATCTGTACCTCTTCATGACCTTACTACTCCATCTGTACCTCTACATTACCTTACTACTCCATCTGTACCTCTACATGACCTTACTACTCCATCTGTACCTCTACATTACCTTACTACTCCATCTGCACCTATACTGTATATAACTACTTAGGAATAAAGAACACTGTTTTCCCTACATTGACATTGTACCTAAGTTTTTGTTGTAAAAATTCTGACATTGTACTCTACTGCTTTTCTGTATGATTTGTTGTAAATGCTTTTCACAGTTTGATCTCTAACATTTGTACCCAACTGTTTTCTGTAAAATTTTATTGTGAAATGTTATTTCTCTAACTAACTGTATTAGCTGCCAATGCAATTTTCTTGCTGACTTTATGTAAAATGTTAATACTGATTGCAGAACTTTTCTCCTCGGGTCTCCACTGAAATTGAGCTAATGCTCAACTGGACTAACCCGGTTAACAAATGTAAAATAAATAAATAAAAAATAAATGTTGTCTGTAAGTCCACAAAGACACAATGCAGCTACTTCTGACCTCATCTGTACGCCCCCATCAACACTCCCAGAGCAAACATCACATCTGTACTGCTCTTTCCTGGCATGAAACCATGCTGCTGATCAGTAATCCTCACCTCCCTTCTTAACCTAGCTTCCACCACCCTTTACCATTACCTCATGCTGTGACTGATCAGTGTTATCCCTCTGCAGTTACTACAGCTCTGCACACCAACATTAGTCTCATTATATATATATATATATATATATATATATATATATATATATATATATATAATGCAGAACCTGCATCTCAGTACAGTACTGAATGGAAAGATTTCCATTCTTGCACTGTAGTGTGATCTCGGAGTTGGTATATTAAAGTTACGGGGGGGGGACACAGTTTTCACAGTTGCCAGGACCAGGATTAGAATTCCTACCTAACTAGTTTGCAGTGTAAAGAAAGTTTTTTTCTTTCTTTTTTATGGTCTACTTCCATTGTCAACATTTCAAATGTCGATCATATGGTGTCGGCCATATGGGAGTCGGCATTACGAAATGTCGGCAATGTGAAGTAGATCCATATATATATATATATATATATATATATATATATATATATATATATATATATATATATATATATATATATATATATATATATATACACACATCCTCCAGGGTATGACTGTGAATGCAAAGGCTACCTAAATATCAAATGATGTACGCGTGTTACAGCAATGTGAAGACAGTGTTGGTCCATAGCCCACCATGTATTTACGTCATCCTCCACATGTTGCCCCCTACCAGGTTGACAGGAATGACTGGGCAACAAAAGCGTTATGACAGTGTGCCATACTGACATAGGACAAAAATGTATAGTAGTTATTACCTGTGCAGATGTATGCATGTATGGGTAGGTGTACCTGGCAGCCTCATAACACCTAACATGGGATGCAAAACAGCATGTAACTGAGCTGTATATGTTGTACACGCATGAAATGTTAATGTGCGTGTATCCAACAGAGTTACACTTCCACAGCTAATGGTCATTCCATTTCCCTGACACAGACATGGGTACTGCCATAAGCAGGAGTATCATGTAGGAAATAGACAGGTGTCCAAATGTGTTATGACCTTGTGTCCATACCTACTACAAACATTGATATGACCACCTACATAGCTGTATGGCCTCAACAATACCTTACTTGTACAACCTGTCTCAACCAAAGCAGAGTAAACCCCTTTGCTGGACAGCAGTAGTGCACAAAGCATATAATGGGATGCTATATTGGCTGTAGAGGGGACAGTAGTAGCAGGCACCAACTGGCCAGCATGTCATCTTTTGTCTGGACGACCATAGTAGGTCACAAGTGGATTACTGTAAGGCTGACTATGTGTATAAATTGGACACATCCAGTGGGGCCAACCAGAAGGCAATCTTCACATATGTCTCATAGGCAACAACCCAGACCACCCTATAATGGAGGTCAGTCATAGCACATACACACACACCATCGCTACAGCCAACCTGCTGCAGACACATTTAGGCTAAACATCACCACCCTGGCTCAACATCAGTATAGGTGGATATGCACACCACATGCACCTCTACCCTCATCATCATGGATCAGGTGCAAACCGCCCACTTAAACGTAAAAATAGCAAGTCCCCTTGGGGACTGATAACATTCCAGCCTGCATCCTACATGAACTCAGACATATGCGTCCAGCTCCATTACATACTGTATGCAAGCCAAGCCTGAGCAGCTTTGACAGGCCATCTGCAAGGAACACAGACACTGTCACCACTCTACACAAATGTGAATGGTGGTTAATGAAATGTACTGGCCCTCAATGGGGGAATATGGCAAAACAGGACCAGGAGCACAATGCATGTTCATACAGTGCTGCGTCTCATGTGTTTGTATATAGTGTACTGTTGATAATTAGTCATGTGCTGTCTCTGTAAAGAAGTCTGTGCAATGTCTGAAGTCCTGTAATGTGTTTCCCTGTTTATGTCTTCCAGGTGCTATGCCGAGGTAACCGGACTACAATGAACAGGTGACCTGGGTCATATCTGAGGCCATCCTGCAGAACTGTACCATTCTATTTGGTCAGGGTCAACAAAATCAGCGGCAACGGACTGCACTGTGGGATGAAATTGTCCAAACTGTGAACAACTTGGGCCACCATGGCTGCACATACAATCAGGTACATCATAGAGCAATTGACCTGATTCAATGTGCCTGGCAATGGGCTGCTGCTGTAGCAAGGGACCATTCCACTACCAGTGGGGGGTCAACTACACAGCTCCCTCTTACGGCAGTAGAGGAGGTTCTGGCTAGCCTTGGGATAGCCCCCACAAGAAGATCTACACAAGAACTTTCAGTCGTGGAGGTGGGTGACACCCAGGCAACAGGTGAGGAGCATTCAAGCAAGCCAAAAGTGCACATCAATGCACTGAGATTGCCTTACAACTGTGTTCTATAGAATCTTGAGATGCATATGTCAGGGAAAAATACTACCAACATAACTGCTCTATCACTCCCACTACTAAAATGGTACTGTCTAAAACCTTCCGCATTCATTGTCTCCTATATGGTGCCCCACTTCTTACCAACCTTCAATCTTCTCTAAAAACAAAGCTATCCTCCTCTTATCAGAAAATGTCTGTTTGCTACCAGCTATAAATCCAAATACCAGCACTGTAATGCCCTACACAAACTAAATTTTCTTGAACTTCCCAACCATCTTACCTGCATTCAACTTACTCATGCCCATAAACTCATCTGTAATCCCTCCATCTACCCCTCCCTTGCATCCTCCTTCAAAATGCACCTACCCAACAGACTTCTAAGATCCAATAACCAGAATTTCCATTAACTGCTCATCCTCCAGGCAGACACCTACTATCCTTTTCCCTAGCTCAGTTGTGGAACTCCCTGCCACCTCTTATTGGTACTACAGACAACCACTAAGACCTTGCTTCATTCCCATCTCAAAAGCCACTGGCAATGTTCCTGCTCTCATCACACATGACTCGCCTGGTGTTCCCCATTTCTCTTTGCTTCTATTTTCTCTTCATCATACTGAGCGTCTCTGATACTACTATCTTCATTTGTCTCATCTACTCGCACTCTTGCTCAGCTTTTATTTCTTTTTTGTTATTGTCCCACCCTTCTTAGATTCAACAGTTTCACCTTTTATCACCCATCCTACTTTAACTAAGATTTCATGTAAAACTGTAATGTCAACCCTGTGCTATTTCACATTCTAACAAATGTAACAGAAATATGCAGCGATTGGGGTTTTCTTATTCTAGTTGACTTATATATGTGTCTAATTTTACCTTTTACATTTGTAGCCATATTTTCACTGCAATTGTAGATTTTTTTATAATGTTATGTAATGCCATCGTTCTTCAATAGTATTGCATAACAGTAAATGCATTGTCTTCATATTATATTGTTGTTCATGGAGATTCTCTCCACAGGACTCCATTGAAAGCAGGCTCTTCTTGGACCAATGGACTATCCTGGTAAACAAACTGTAAAATAGATAAATTAATAAAATCAGTGGGTGGGGTTTAGTTATGCACACAAGTGCACATTTATGGTGAAGGACAGCAAATTGTGTAATATCATCGTTTATACTGTACCTGTGCATAAATGTAGCATTAATTGTGGACCAATGCATATTGTAAATCAGCTAACAATACCTCTCACTCCCTACTACCTAGGTCCCTCGACTCTACATGAGGTACAGCAACCTGAAGCCGGTGAGTATGAGATTTTACTGTTTTGGCTCACCAGTACCCCAGGCATGTTAAGGTGTTACACACAGCCATCTGGCAATATCTGCATAATCACTTGTAGTGGGGTTCACTGCCTAATATCTCAGTGGATATCACAGGGGCCTATTTGCATGCAATATCATATATCTGTAGCATACCTACCTCACAAACCTGTCATTGCAGGACATCTGGATAAAGATTGTCAAAATGTGGGGACAAAGGGGCCAGGAATAGGGACATATTGTAGACATTGCTGTTATACAGTGCATATGAAAGGTGTACACACCTGTTAGAATGCCAGATATTTCTGATATATGACAATGTGAGCACAATACAGAAGACCAAACACATATCCAACCTGTCCTGTGACCTATAATCTGTACAATGCAATTGACAAACAAACAAACAAATCTGTTAGTGGAACAAGTATGTGGTATGGAAATTGTCCAAGAAACTAGCTGCATATGTGTGTACAGGATGCTCATACTGTGGTGCAGCACCATGTGACAAAATCACAGCAGTACATCATATTGGATACACACCTGCCATCAATTATGGACTCTTGGATTAACTGCAAATAACACTCAGCTCACATACCAAGGATATCCCAACACAGACCCACAGTTGCCTGCTACAGCAAAACCCATGGTTCACATACAGCTTAACATGCTGCAAAGGGATCACATGTTAGAAAGGTATCAGCCTGGAGAAGGCTACAGAAACATACCCACAGCATTGCATATGCCATGGAACACAGTGCAGATAGTCATCAAAAGGTGTTCCAGATATGGTGCAACAGTGACATTGTAAAGAAGTGGACATCCTACATGCATGTGGATGACACAATACCAACATTGTCCAGGGAGGCTGCCAAGAGCCATACAACAACACCAAAGGAGTGACAGACATCTCTGGCAAGTGTGGTGTGTGTACTACATGTGACAACAATCTCATTTGGTCTTCACATGTCTTGGGTATATGGTGTGTTTGGAAGATGGCAGCTGTTCCTCACAACAAACAACATCCAGTCCTAGGTAGCTTCTGGACAATAATACATCAGCTTTTCAAAAAGCATGTGTGTAAATGTGTTAAGTTGTTATGAGACCAATGTTAAACTGTCTTTGTCTACAATTCGCTCATGTTATTTTGGCCATATAAAACAGCTGCAGAACAGCAGAAGCACACTACCTACACAGTGAAGCAGGCTGACGGCATTGTCCTGCTTTAGGTTTGTTGTTCACAACTTAGAACAGGGGCTGTAGCCGATTTGGAGTGTATTATGGCCAGTTTCAAACACCAGTCTCTTGTGGCTATAATCCTTCTGGTGTCTGCCACATACCTGTGTATGTGGAGGTATTTCAACATTGCACACAGCAATGGTCCACACTTTACATCCACTGGGCAAAAGGATGGCTTCACAAGAAAAAAATCAACAGTCTGCAGTGGCCAAGTCTGAGTCCACACCTAAATACAATACACAATATGTGTAGTGAACTGATGAGTGCTGTGCACAGGGGGATGGCTTTGCAATCTGATAGATTTGGAGGTGTTCTGCAATGGAGAGTGTGCAAACATTGCCATGTCAAGATGTGCCATGCTGATACACACCTTCCCAAGAGTACTGAATGCTGCGATGAGATGAACAGGTGCTTTACCAAAGTATCAGTTTACAGGTGTACATCCCTATGCAACCTAGCTATTGTAGTCATACCATGTATGATATGTGAACCTACCTGATGTGTATGTTCTCCAATTGGAGTGCACAAGTTATATGTCATATAAAATGATATAAATGTTATGGCAATATCACTGGTGATGTGATCTGTCACAAAATCATTGCATGTTAAAAGGGGTTTGTACACTTACTATATACACTGTAAGCTTGGGAAGTTGTTTCAGTAACTCCCCTTTTTTTTCACATACATATACTGCAGGTTATGCCATCTTCATATCACAGTATGACATTAAGTAGGGTCACCAATCTACTGGACCAACCAGTAATGTATCAGATGCACATAGGAGGTATGAGCAGCACACAGGAAAGATGAACCACATATGTAGATATTCCTGGAAGCTCTGTACAGTTGGTAGGTATGTTCTGTAGGTTTGGTCACAGTGCTATACAGATGGACAGCAGTAATGTTTACATGGGTGCAGTGTGTTGTAGGTGAAGGCTGACCACCAAGTAAAAACACTCACATATCTGAGTGGTGTAAATTTGTAGTTATGGTAAGTTGAAAGGTATGCACTGCATGATGTTGAGGACTGGTCCAGAGTGTGTCTGTTTTTATCTGAGTGTGTGTGTCATGACTGTCTTCTGTTGCCTAATGTGAGGTCTGTGGAATGCCTCTGGGACATCTCACGCATGTGAGTGTGTGTGTGTGCCACCAAACTTTATAGTGCTGATAGTAATGTACATATGTTGTCTTTTTCTCACAGGTGGCCATAGTGGTCGCAGTCCCTCCCACTGGGTAAGTGATATTACTTTGTTTGGCGACTCTGACCATGATGATACCCATAGTGAGGCACAGGTGGGGTTGCCAAAGGCTGCAGCTGTGCCATCGGTTGGCATCCTACCTACATCAACCCCATCCCAGCACACAGTCACAATGCCCACCCATTCCACATCATCAGTGGCCATAATAGAAGGACAGCTGGGTGCTGGCACAGAACATGCAAGTGAGGTGACTATGGCAAGTCAGCATCCAGGCACTGGCCATAGTCAGAGTACTGGTGAGGTCCCACACAGGCAGGCAGGGGTGGCCGGAGGAGAATGGCTGCCTGTCCAGCGCATGTTGGAAGTGCCACTGCTCCAGTAACCAGGCACATGTTTCAGTCTGTAATGGATGCACAGGCATGCAATGAACGTAACACCAGACAAGTGTGCAGGCTGGTGGAAGAACATCTCTCTGGTGGCCGTGGCAATTTTTGTGAACTCATTGCAGCCATACGTGAGGGCAATGAGTTCATAGATAGACGGTGGGGTCAGGTTGTGGTACTCCTCCAACGTGGAGTGCTTAAACATATGACAGATGGGAGGCAGCGGCCACATGAACGTAGCTCAGAACCACGATCATCTGGGTGTGCACATGGCTATGCACCATCATGCTCCCATATGGGCAGTAACACCAGCAATAGTGAGGGTGGTGTGATGTCCACACCAAGACATGGCATGCCATGGGTACGTGGTCCTGGACGGACCCAACAGGGTCATGGATCCAGCAGATATATGTCACCATCAGGGAGCAGTACTATCTCTGGCCTTGTCAGTGGTGGTGTCCGTGATACCCTTGGCAGATCCAGTTCCCGTGTCCGTGGCCAGAGGAGGTGAACTGTACACCCTGCCATGTATGGGCCACACCTCTCCAGAAAACATCAGTGTAGGGCAGCCACATGGTGTGTCTGTTTACACACACACACACACACACACACACACACACACACACACACACACACACATGCACACACACAATAAACTCACCTCCACACACATGCACCACACCTGCACACGCCATGCCATTCCCATATCCCAAACACACACCCATACTGTCAAATGAATGCTGCAGCCTAGGGCTCTGGCAAAATCACACAACACCCTGTGCATATGATGAATCCAAAACATCGATGCAGGGACATGCAAATATGGGTCTGATGCACAGGGTCAACTTAATAAATTGTATGTTGGTAATGCTGTGTAGGGTCACCTGGCATTTGTAAGGAGTACACATCAGAGTGTAAGTACAGATTAAGCCATGATGCATTATTGATATTCTTAATGCTGAGTGAATGTGTTCTCACATGCTGTATCCTGTTTGTGTTCTAGGCCTCTGTGTGTCACCAGAATGTGGCCCTGCAGCAAGACCAAAGGGTATGGAAGTGCGGTAACACATCAACCATGTCATAGGCAAGGTACAGCTGCAACTGGATGAATTTCACAGGTCTGTACAACAGTGATTGCACATGCCTCGTAGATTATAGGGCTGAGGGTTGTTCATAGGTTCATAGAGTAGTACTAAGCTAACTGCCCTTGCAAGCCATTTTAAGCCTAGCCAATTATCCCTTGTGAGACTCGAACCCTGCACCTTGTGTTTGTAAGGCAAACACCTTAACCATTAGGCCACCCTCCCACCTCCCATATATAGGTTTATGGTGATTGACAACATCTGTTTCAGAGTAGAGAATGGTAAGTGTGGTGGTTTGGACACACCTACGTTTGCTAATAACCACACCCCCAGGGGGTATTCATCAAACAAACACACTGAGATTACTATACTCTCACACACACACACACACACACACACACACACACACACACACACACACACACACACACACACACATTTGTCAGAAATCCATAGGTTCATTGCTTCATAGGTGTGTAGTAGGTGAATAGGCTGAAGGCTCTACAAGGCTAGCCCAAGGGAATACCCTGGCATCAGGCCACATGAAAATAGTCCCCAGTGTGGCTCAGGAGTATAGTCACTGGAGTGGTCCCCAGGGGTGGGTATTGTACCCCATACACTCATCCAGAATTCTATTGTAGGTAGCCAGTGATGTGCACTGCTTCACATGTATGTGATTTATATTCCATAACATGGACAGTGTCTGGGTTGTGCACATGTCCCACATGCATGTTCTTTGAAGTGTGGAAGTGTGCTTGAGGTCTCTGGGCCATGTTGTGTGGACAGATTGTTATCTTTAGAAGTAGCATTCCTGACCTCGTTTATTGAGACCTGGCTATGTAACTGAGGTAGTGATTGCACCTACATAGACAGTATGATACAGGGTTTCATTGGAGTGATTGGCATCTGTCCATACAGGGTATGTGTATAAGACATGGTATTCCCTTTCTGGGGTACATTTGCAGACTCTACAGTTATTGCAGGTATCCAGTGGGGAACATGGCAAAAGGGCCACTGTACACATTGATTGGGCTACTGAGGGGATGGACCAGGGTGCCATGTTCTTTTACTTGCTAGATAACACACAGTCAGGAGATGAAACAGATCAAAGTACTTTCTGATGTCAGTGGCACTGCTGTGGTTAACAGGCATCTAGTCCACTGCAATCACACCATGGGTACTATCTGTGATGCAATTTGCAGGAGAACTACCTATATAGTGGTTGCTGCCTAGCCAAGTGTGTGTATGATCCGTGGGTGGAGGGTGGTCTCTGAGTATTAGAAGGGTTGCCTATATTGTTCAATAATCTGTACTGTCACATAGTCATTGCACATGGCACTAGACATTTAGGGCTGTGGATTGTCTACACCAACCTCTATGGTGGTTGACAACTGTTGACCTTGTAATGTGGACATTGGGACATATACTAGGTCTTCAATATAATAATTTAGCAAAACTCACCCTCAATGGATCCTGTTATTATACATACAAACTTGCCAGTACTGAGTTTCAAACCCCTACCAAGCTATGTATTGCTATTACAGTATTACGCACTTATCACACTTGCCACAAAGCTTATAGAATGCATGTTGTCCCAAGGAACTTCTAAAGTGAGGAACATCACCAGCCCTTATAAATACTGGCATTGGGTGATGTAGTGGGTGAGAGATTTCACCAAATACTTTACCCTACAAACACATTTACATTTGCCAGGGGTGAGATTCAAATCTCTATCTATGTTTTCAGACCATTATGTTACACATTTACCACACACACCACTGACCTTACATGCCTTAGGGTTTCCAACAGGTACTTCTAAGGTGAATGATATCTGCAGGACTGCTAAATTTAGGCACTGAGAAGTGTACTGAGTGTAAATGGGGCAAATTTCTTTAAGGTATGGACATATATATGTACACACACACTTGCCAGGAATGAGACTCAAACCCCTACTTATGGCGACTACATTGTTTTGCATTTATCACATGCGCCACTGAGATTATAGGTAGAACATTGTCCAAAGGTATCTTTGAAGGTGAGTGACATCAGCAGCAGTGCTAAAGGAGGGGTAAGGGAAGTGTAATAAGTGTGAATGACTACAAAATCAGGTGTCTACAAAGACACACACACACTCTTTCACACAAACATTTTCACAGCTGCCAGGACCAGGATTAAAACTCCTACCAAACTATTTTGCTACACTATAATATTAGACAGTTATCACAAGCACCACGGAACTTATATGTTGGATAGCTCTCCAAAAGTATCTTTGAAGGTGAGTGACATCAGCAGCAGTGCTAAAGGAGGGGTAAGAAAAGTGTAGTAAGTGTGAACGACCACAAAATCAGGTGTCTACAAAAACACATACACTCTCTCACACAAACACACACATTTTCACAGTTGCCAGGACCAGGATTAGAATTCCTATCTAACTAGTTTGCTACACTATAGTATTACACAGTTATCGCAAGCACCATGGAGCTTATATGTTGGAGAACTGTTTCTTTGAGCTCAGCACTTGTTCAGAACTCGTTGTAAGCACTAAATAAGCTGCAAATTACTACAGCACTCAACTTTCCTCACTTGTCTAGAGGAAAGCAGTTTTTAGCACTTAATAAATAAGCACCTATCCAGGCATGTCTAAGGGTCAGCTCCCGGTGATTTCTCCTGTCTACCTGATGAATCTGGGCATCTTGGGGCAATGCAGCAATTGCCTCATGTACACAGACAACCCTCTCCTCCTACCACCCAACACTACAACCTGTGAGAGATGCACTTATATAGCCAAACTGGAAGCAAAGCTCTCTTCACCCAAGACTTGACTAGACAGTCAAGAGGAGAAGGTAAACACTTGCACCACACCACACACCTCACATAGTCCCTCAAAACCTACACCACCAAAACACACACATAGAAACACAAAACACACACCTACATTCATGGAGATACTCAATAAAAACCTGCCCAAGCATCAGGGACCTCCAAAGCAGAAACACAAGCAAACTCCACCCCCCAACACAACCCAAATGACACATAGCCCACAAACTCAGTGTGCCGCTCAACCACAGCCCATAAGGCATAACAACGTACCCAACACTCTAGTCATAGGTGACTCTATAGTCAGGCACACTGATGTTCCACTCACCAGGCTAAACAAGGAGAAAGTTTCTGTCAGCTGCCTGTCAGGTGCCAGGATCCACCACATAATGCACACACTCAGGTCACTCCACAACAAGTACAAATATGACACTCATTGTCCATGTTGGTGTGAATGACCTGAGACATACCTCCCTGGACTACATGAAAAGAGACATGGAGGAGCTCTCCGATCTTGTAGCCCAGGCAGGTATGACCCTAGCCCTGAGTAGCATCCTGTCATCACCCAGAATGATACCACAGTACAAGGACAAAATGACTGACTTCAACAATTGGCTAAGCTTCTGGTGTCATTCTAAGGGGATCCAGTATTTGTCTGCCTGGGACGACATGATCGGCACACCATGATGCTTTGCCAGAGAGGGCCTGCACCTGTCGCCTTTGGGATTCCGGATACTGGCTAAGGCTCTTGCCACCACTATAGTGCCTTTTTTAGGCAAGGTTCAAATGACAAATTCACCACCGTAACAGGTACAAGCAAGCAAAATCTGAGGCTAATGCTACTCAATGCTAGAAATCTAAACCTCAAAATGCAGTCACTCGAGGCACTCTTTAAAATGGAGAACATCGACATCTGTGCAGTGACAGAGACCTGGTTCAAAGCTCCAGAGAGCACCCCTGCATTACCATTTATACCACACCTTTAGGCCACCTAACCCAGAACGAAGCACTAAAGGTGGAGGCATGTCCATATTCATTAAGGATATCCACACCTCCAGGCTAGTTGCACAGCATAATGCATCCAAGATTATCCAAGTGCAACTAACTCTGGGCAAGACCGCAATCGAAATTGTAGCTTGCTACAGACCCCCCACGATGCCCCAGGCTTCCCATCCCTCATTTCTTGATACACTGGAAAGTATTAGGGTACAACCCAACACGTTAATAATGGGCGATTTCAACTACCCCACCATTAACTGGGAAAACTACTCATGTACCAACTCTTTTGCTCAACGTTTTCTGGAATTCATAAATTCCAACACCTTGGATCAGCTTATTCACACCCCCACCAGGGGCAGCAATATCCTAGACCTGGTGATTACCAACATGGGCAACCAGTGTTCCACACCAGAGCTTAATTCCTCGTTGGTCAGATCCGACCACAACTTAATAACCCTAGACATCCCTCCCCTCCCCAATTAGGGAAACCACTGTAAAAAACTTCTCCAAAGCCAACTTCACACTTCTTAAGATAGAAGTTTCAAACTTCATGACACCCATGCAGACGGACAATAGAGGTACGACTGCTGAATCCTACACAAATGCACTTTATAGGCACTTACACGAGTGCATGGATCATGCTATCCCTAACAGAACCAAGATGCTATCCTCCAAAAAAAGGAAGCCAATCTGGTGGTCCTCTGCCATAAACAAACTCTACAATAGAAGAAAGAAACTGTTGCAAAAAAGAGTAAATTCCCATGACTGGAGGAACTCCCTGGTCAACCTCAGTAAGAAGCTGAGATCCCTCATAAAATCCTCCAAAGCTAGTTACGAAAACAAAATTGCCACTGACTCTAAAGACAACCACAAAGCATTCTATAGCTTTGTCAAGAATCTCAATGGCAACACTCAGATCTGCTCTGAGTTACAGCACAATGGCACTAAATATACAGAACCAACTGATATTGCCAACATCCTTCCAGATAGGTTCAGTGCTAACTTTACCCCTCTCTCACCCCCTAGAGGGCCCATCTCTATACCGGAAGAATGCAAAGTTCCTGTAATCACAGCTGCACAGGTAAAAACCACACTCACCAAAGCCAAGAACACAGCATCCATGAGACCTGAAAATATTCCAGGCTGCGTTCTACATGAACTACAGAATGAACTGGCACCCTACCTAAGTACCATGTTCAATCAAGCCTCACCTCAGGCTTTGTGCCCACTGAATAGCGCACCGTGACGGTTATCCCACTCCACAAAGGGGGAGCCACGACGGACCCTGGGAACTACTGCCCCATTAGCCTGACGATCCTGGTCTGCAAGGCCATGGAACGTATCATCAGGGAACTCATAAACAAAGACATTGGTAATCTCCAAACTCTGGACCCTACCCAGTTCGGGTTTGTAAAAGGCAGAGCATGTCTCCTAAACCTGATTGACTTCTTTGAAGCAGTCACCAAAGCCATAGATGAGGGTAAGGTGGTTCACACAACTTATCTAGATCTCGCCAAGGCTTTCGACACCATTCCCCACTCTGGAATTATAGACAAGCTCACTAAACTAGGTATAGATCCCTATGTCACAAGATGGGTTGCCAACTGGCTTATGGACAGAACCCACACTGTGAAAGTAGCAGACTCCAAATCCGACTTCAGACCAGTGACATGTGGAGTACCACAGGGTTCAGTCCTGGGTCCTCTCTTGCTTGGTATCTACTTCTCTGAAGTACAGGCTAACACAGAAGGTCTTTGGCTAACAAAGTTTGCAGATGACTGCAAACTAGGAGCCATAATCGAAACTCCTAACGATGTGGACATACTACAAAAGGGCCTCACTGAGACAGATGCCTAGTGTCAAAGCCATGGCCTGAAGCTCAGTGCCAAAAAGTGTATTGTCATCCCCTTTGGGAAAAACTCTGTACCCATGAACTACCAAATAAGTGGTAGTCTACTTAACACCGAAAGTGTGATAAGAGACCTTGGGACACAGGTGGACAGTAGTCTCTCGTTTGATAATCACATCGCCACAGTGGTCAGGAAATCCTTCTACATGACTCACCTCATCACAAAAGGTTTCTCATACAGTTCCCTTCTACTCATCACTCATTAGACCCATTATAGAGTACAACACCCCTTTTGGTATGTACCTCACAAGACATCTACAACAACTGGAAAGGCCACAGAAATACCTCACAAACAGGATTACTGGCCTTAAACAGATGCCCTATGCAGACCGTCTCAAAAACCTCTAGCTTTACTCCGTCGCATATCGCCTACTCAGAGGCGATCTCTGCCTAACATACAAAGCTATGTCAAACCCAAAGCTGTTGGACAAGCTCCACTTAAAGAAATCCCAATCGCTTCGAGCTACACACTCTAGGGACCTAAACCTTGTCACCACAATAAACAGAACATGCTGGAGGGATAGATTTCTGTCCCAGAGACTTCCCATACTCTGGAACAGACTACCTATCTATGTCAAACAGAGCTCCTCATTAGCACTCTTCAAGAAAAATCTTGATGATTGGATGGGAAATAGGAAATTCACCCCAGGGATCACTTCTGTGGCTCTGCTCAACAGGAGCACAGGAAAATAATTTTCTTGGGTGGCGAAAGCCAGGGTACCTTTTTGGCTTGGCTTATATAGGCCCTAGGTCTAATAGCCTAGTACCTACCTATGAACCTATGAACCTATGAACTGTCCAAAGCTATCTTTGAAGGTGAGTGACATCAACAGCAGTGCTAAAGGAGGGGTTAGGGAAGTGTAGTAAATGTGACTGACCACAAAATCAGGTGTCTACAAAGACACACACACTCTCACGCAAACATTTTCGCAGTTGCCAAAACCAAGATTAGAGCTCCTATCTAACTTGTTTGCTATACGATAGTATTACACAGTTATCTCAAGCACCAGAGAGCTTATATTTATTTATTTATTTATTTATTTATTTGCAGTTGGTTTACCAGGATAGTCCATTGGGCCATTTGAACCCGTTTTCAATGGAGTCCTGGGGAGAAAAGCTCCAATAGCAATCTAGGTTACAATAGCTTAAAGATTATATTTATACAAGGGTTGCAGTTTTGAGCAAGACATTTACAATTAATACAGCAAACATTGCAAATAATACACACTAGTGATGAGGTTGGAGTTAAAACTGTCTGGCAATGGAGCATTGCATTGTACAGCTGAGAGGCATTTCTTCTTAGGAACATACAGTTCATAGTTACAGTCTGATTCATTGTTTACAAATCGCATATAAGTAGCAACAGTCTGATGCATTATTTACAACTAACATATAAGTACTGGAATATAAGTATATGGAGAGATGATAGAAGGAGAACGTTTTTGATGAGAATAAAATCGAAAGAGAAGAGAGAGAGAGAGAGAGAGGAGGAATCTAAGGCATGGAATGAAGGGAAAAAGGAGTTTGTTTTCCATAGAATGAAGGGATATGTTGGAGAGCTGTCCAAAGATATCTTTGAAGGTCAGTGACATCAGCAGCAGTGCTGAAAGAGGAATAAGGAAAGTTTAGTGTGTGTGAATGGCCTCAACCATATTCATCTAGAAACACACACACTCACACACACCATAACATTTGACAGGACTGAGATTACAACTGTTACATGGATACCTATTTGTACTGTAGTGTTACACAGTTGTCACAAGCACCACTGAGACTATAGGGCTGGGGGCTAACCAAAGGTATTTCTACAGTGAATGACATCAGCACATCATGTGATATAGGCCAATGGGATTTGTATTGGGTGGGAAAGGCCTCATAATGGAATTCTCTCTGTCGCTGTCTGTCTTTCGCTTCCCCACATCTCTGTGTGTGTATGTTTGACATATTATATTATGTAGGCCTTAGATATGTGTGAGTATTCCTATCCAGTGTGTGTGTGTGTGTGTGTGTGTGTGTGTGTGTGCGTGTGTGTGTGTGTGTGTGTGTGTGTGTGTGTGTGTGTGTGTGTGTGTGTGTGTGTGTGTGTGTGTGTGTGTGTGTGTGTGTGTGTGTGTGTGTGTGTGTGTGTGTGTGTGTGTGTGTGTGTGTGTGTGTGTGTGTGTGAAGTATCAATGGTGTACAATTTGGTGTGTGTGCACAGACAGCTGCGAATAACCAATATCTGTAGTCCACTGTGTTGTGAGACATGGGGTTCATTTTTCTTACTGTAGGAGCATGCCCAGTATGAGCTTCTATATTGAGTGTACGCATTCATTCCAGGGAGGGTTGGACTCCATTTCAGAGTTTAGTGTGCTACAGCTACACCTAGCAAACTGTTTCTGCAGGATATCTGTAGATAGGTTGCCAATATGGAGACACAATGGGCATAACATATGGGGGATACTGTAACTATTGCTGTCTGTGCTGCTTGTGTAACATGGTTGGTTGTAGTATAGATAATCTGACATATGTACTGTTTTACACTGTGATGTATCATGTCATCAACTACTGACAGTTATTATTCTTTGCTCTCAGTTATTTACCAGGGGAATACAAGATGAATGAAGCTGAGTCCAATATTCTGAGGCATATAGACTACACATTCTGCCACACACCTGCCATTGTGGAGGGGCAGCTACAGACAATAGACTGCTGGTTCTGTGTAAATGGTGCAGCACCTTGTTAGTGTGCTGGCTGGGGATCCCCTCCTTGTGCTTTTCTCAACTGCACGGAATGGCCATATCCTGCTGGGGCCATACCTCTCAGCTGTACAAGATACACCCAGGTTATCCAGAGGCAGAACTCATATATCTGGTCAGTTTACCTTCACATTGTGGTTTACAAGCAGTTTTGTGGCTATTTATTCATGGGTTTGCAGTCAGGGAGTAGTATGGGCGGACATTAGAGTTTCAGACTTCACACACTCCATGACATCCATGCTTCTACACTCCCCCTCTGTTATTCTCTCCTCTTCCTAACATTATGTAAGCAATATCTCAGAGGTATCCCTATAGTTGGGCCTTTATCCCAGTAGTATTTATGGCCTGGTACACGGTCCTTGCAGTAGGACATGGGAGGCATGCTACTGGCATTTGTCAACGTGGCCTTGCATTTGTTTTCTGTTTATTGTGTTATATTGTTAGTTGGGACCCCTTGACATTCCATACATTGGCACTATGGGTGAGGCATGGGCCTTTTCCAGAGGACTGTAGGCCATTTGAGAGTGCTGCAGGCCATCTGTTACTGCATTTCTACGTGGAATTGTGGGGGGTGGGGTGCACACCTGCAGACTTTAAACATTTGCAATGACTGTACTGGTATTTCAGTTACTCTGTTGGCTTCCATTTCATATTTTATTGTGACCTATCATGCAGAAAGGAGGCATATCAGTAGAGTACACATGTAAGATCTTAATGGCATAAATTTCAGTTTCAGACTTCTTACCCTTCAGAACTAGAATGCAACTGCCAGACCTGTTGTAGTATGTCTGTGTAGGTCTGGTGGGGGGCTGTTCACCATTGCCATCATTTGGGGGCGTTAGTCCAGCCTTTCTTTATGGTCATCTACACCTGTTTTGCTGGGTGAGGCTGTGGTGGGTATGTGACCCTCATTGACATCCATGTGTGTGACCTATTGACACCCACAGTTATTTGGGCCATGACATATACTGCGGTGGGAGTTGTCAGCTTCTGTAGTGCTGCCTAGTATGTTGACACCAGTATTTGATCCTACCCTGGTCACCAGGTGGTGCTTTGATGTGAATGTGCGTGCACTCTATAGCACCAATTACCTCAGGGTATTCTGCTATACGGTGGGAGAAATGCATAGTTCTGGTCAGCACCTCACGAGCAGTGGGGAAATATATGTGCTTATTGGCATGTTGTGTCATGGCATCTGGGAACTGGTGGAGTACCCTGGATGCTGATGCCTGTCAGACCCCCATGATATCCCTAGTTGGTCTTTGGAAGGTACCTGTGGCTAGTATTTTTAAGCCTAGACATACTTTGGTATCCACTGGGATGGGTTCCCCTCTATTAGTTCTGTGTGTGAGGCGTGGCCAGCACAGCTCAACAATTTGCTGTAGAATGTCCCTGTCTACCCTAGAGCGCTCCACTATCTCCAGCTCATGTAGACCCTGGTAGGTTACCCTGGGTCAGTACACTCTTCTCCTCCTCCTCATTGTGGGTCAGTTGTCAGCATTCTCCTCCTCACCACCCTCAGTCTCTAGCACATATTGATGGAGTAAAGCAGAAGCAGCCTCAAACATATTTAGTTAGTTTTGCCAGTTAAAAAATCCCCCGTCTGTGTACACCGGTAGTGTAGAGTTTACGGGAAATACCAGTCTGTAGGGTGTTTGCATAGCTTACAGTAGTGTGCTGGGCTGCTGCATGTCTAAGTGGATGATTCTGATACATTTCACCTGGCAGCTATACTAGTTCTCCTGCATTGCCTTCCTACTGCTGTTTCCCCTACATCCAGTCCGAAAGGTGTTTGTATAGTTTACAGTAGTGTGCTAGGCTGCTGCATGTGTAGTTGGATGATTCTGATACATTCCACCTGCCAGCTATGCTAGTTCTCCTTGATTGCCTTCCTATTGCTGTTTCCCCTTCCCAATTCCTCCCTATTTAAGCCCTGAGGCGCGCCGCACATACCTAGTGCTCAAATGTCAACAGTGCTGCCATTTCCTCTTTTTTTCATTCGTTGTTTTTTTTTTTGTCTTTGTTTTTATTTTTGTTTAAATTCCAGTGCGCAGTGCGCACACCCATTTAGGCTATGTACACAGTGCTCAGGCACATCTGACACACCCCTTTCTTTAGCTGTGCTTAGCTAAGGGCAAACACGGGCCACAGAGCTCCAATGAGCTTACAGCAAGCATCACACGCCCCCTTATGAAGTCATTCAGCTCTTACATTTGCACTGTTGTGTTGCTGCACCCATACGGTTAGGTACAAGCTGACACTTTGAAATTTGTGATTCAGTATAACTCCCCTCATTTGCATACCCCAGTGTGTAGGTTGCTAGTTACTGCACTAAAACGGACCCTTTCCCCTTGACAACCAGTGCTCCCTGGTATTGTTTACATCCTGCATGCCATTGACTATAACGGCAAAATGCCGAATTAATGTAACATTGACTTTTCTCATTTTTTTTTTATTTTCGGCAAAATCTTTGATGGGACTGCTGCATATCTGCAAGTCAAGCTCCACTTGAGTAACCTGTATGCACGACCTCAACCTGGTCTGTGACATCAATAGGACTTGTTGGCAGGACAGATTTGTGTCCCAGAGACTCCCCTTCTGTGGAATAGACTCCCTGTCCATGTCAAGCAGAGTACCTCATTAACCTTTTTAAGCTCAACCTGGATAACTGGATGCGGAACAGAAAATACACCCCTGGGATTCAACCTGTGTCTTTGCTGGACAGGGGCATCGGCTGCTGACTTGTCGAAACATGGGCTAAATTCTTAGCTAGGCTTGTAAGGCCCTCAGGGCCCATAGCCTAGTAACTTCCTATGATCCTATGGAGCTTTGAATTCATATTTACAGCATAAAATTATTTCACAGGTAATTATTTGTACTCAGGGAATGTTCAATATACAATGCAATAATTGGTACAATGTGCTGAGGTTCTGCTGTATTATATGAAGAATGATGTTACCTCCATTATGCTCAGTAGATTGTACAACAAAAAAGATTACTGGTGTATGGACAGCAGGAAGTAAGTGATTGCACGTCCTAAAGTATCACGTATTCCTTGTTAATATATGAGAAGTATTAAGACTGTGATTTAATATTTAAATATTACACAATGAATATGAGTTATAAGGCCTTGCAGGTGCCTAAAACATGCTTAGTCATGAGCGGCCTATATGGAGTACATGCTATAACACAGAGATGTCCTTACAGTTGTTTTGCACAATACCTTCATAAATGTCATATAAAACAAAAGGTAGGCATTATAGAAACAAAAAAGACAGATGTGGGAATAGAACCCATAAACACACAAGAGTAATACAATGTGGTAAAACGCACAGATGTCCTTCAATATGTTCTTTTGTACAATACCTGAGAATATGCAAACAGAATTCCTAAAAATTTAACACACTGGGTTTATTTTCTTGTATTGTTTACCGCTATAATATGCATTTGTCTTGTATATCTACTTCAGTTTGCATTATATAAAAACTTTCTTGACTTTCAAAGTTAAGCTGATGTTATGTAAAAATGTTTGTGATTGTATGGAGATTTTCTCCCCAGGCCTCCACTGAAAATGGGTTGTTGGGCCCAGTGGACTTTCCTGGTCAACAAACGTCAATAAATAAATAAATAAATGTCTAATGTAACAAAAGGTGGACATTACAAAAACAACAGGACTGATTCATAGGCAAGTACTAGGCTAGCTGCCCTTGAGGATCATTTTAAGCTTGGCAAGTTTCCCCTTAGAATAAGCATCAAACCCTGTACCTTGTGTCTGTGAGGTAAATGCCTTAATCATTGCATCAACCCCCTAACTCCAGATGTTTTGATATGGGAATAGAACCCACTAACCTACAACATTGTAATTACTTGCTATAAATAACATGCTACGCCTTCAGTTATACTAGATTTTCAAGATTCGATATGCACTCTTGTTTTCAGACAAGTGTAATTGTATAACCCCTCCTTTTCCATTTGCATTGCTCACATATCCCTAATTCCTCTAGAAGGTATTATATGCTTATGTCATTACTAAGTATTTAATGCTGAGGTTATTGAGTTGTGTTCCTGTATACAATGCAATTGAAGGACAGTGAGATTCTGTCCACTAAACTTAATAACACGGAAGCCTGTCAGAGCATTGTAGATAGCATAGAAATGTGTAGTATCCGTAGGTGTTAATACACACTGAAAATAAAATGTGTGCACATCTTAGCAGTGCAACAACCAGTCATACGACAATACCATAGTTGTTGAATTAATGCAAATAAATTAATGCACATGCAAGATGATAAAAAAGTGTTTCTGTGTTTTGAACCCACAGACACTCAGCACTACTACATTGGTTATAAACAATAAAAGCCTTCCTAGGCTGTATTAAGGACTTTTAGTACACACCTATATATACACACATATACATAATAGACATATATACATATAAAAGGGGTAGAAATATCCAGGATTTTTTGGTGCATAGCCGGTTTAAAATGGCAAATATGTTGATGTATACACAAGTTGTTCAACAGGGAACTAAAAGATGTGGCAAATGCACCATTTGTAGGTTTATTGTTAAACAATTTGATAAGATTAATGGTATTCCTTTTACTATTAGGGGAACTTACAACTGCAATTCAGTAGCAGTAGTTTATGGAATTGAATGTCCATGCAAAAAGTTTTATATCGGAGAGACTAAAAGAACATTAGCCTGTAGAATTAAAGAGCATGTCAGAGACATTATAAATAATAAGGAAACTAGTCCCTTGGCTGCTCATTTTCATAGTCATCATGAAGGAAGAAATGAGGGTCTTAAGGTCACAGTATTGGACAGTATTGAAAATATAAAATACTTGAATGATAAATGTATAAAACAAATATTAAGGAAAAAAGAATTGTATTTTATATTAAAATTCAACACACTTAAACCAAATGGATTGAATTATGACTGTTCATGGAAAAGTTTACTTTAATGGCTGTAATTTTTAAAAAAATGTTATGTTTTTTATACTTTTAAGTTTTTAATTGAGTTTTTGACTTAATTGAATAATTGATTGCAATTGATTTGGGAGGGGTTTGATTTACTATAAAGAGATCTGAATGTTAGTATAAGGAATCTTTTACTCTGTAAAGGCTATTTTGCCGAGGCGCTAGAGATAAGAAAATCAGTTTTTGCACATTTTGTCATTGTAAATTTTGTCTTTCAAGTGGATTAAATTCTTCAAGGGTTGCTGCAGAGTCCTTTTTCTGTGGTATAAGAACATTTTTCTTGTGTGTCTGCAGTGGTTTTGAATTCATGGCCAGTGACTCCTTTGCAGCATTACCCAGGATGTTCAGAGAGACTGCTATGGACAGTACACAAAAATCGATTGATAGCTTTTTTGTTGCTTCAAATGGTACAGGTGGTTCTGCTAATATGGGTGCTGTACAAGGAAGGGATGAAGTACAAAATGGTGAAGTAGCATCTGTGATATATAATAAATGGCAGCAGGATCGGAAGTTGTGGCAACAAAATCCTTTTGCACGTATTGGTAAGAAAATGGAGACATTGATTGCACCTGAAGTTCGTGATTTATATGCACAAATAGAAAAATTGTTATTTAAAGAGACTTCAGTATTTTTGAATTTGCAAAGCCTACAGCGCTATGAGGAGTTAGACATTACTCCTAGAGGGTTGCGGAGTGTAAAAAATCCATCTACCCCATTTGACCTTACTAGCTCTGATGACAAACAGTTCCATGACAGATGGTTAGCAGCCGCTCATCGGTGTAGTAAAGAATGGGTCCGAATACTTATAGAAAGAGATGTGCTAAAAAAACATAAGTTAAGGGAAGAGATAAAAACAATGTGTTCGGAAATTTCTAATAAGATCAAACATGATGAACTTCAACAGTTCTTAGCCAAAACGAATGAACAATTAATTGTGTATGAGTCTGAACTCATAGACCGAAAGAAAAGTAAGTTACATAGAGATCTTCGGGACTATGAAAATAAGAGGGCATTTCTACTGTCGACCAATCCCAAAGCACGACGACAACGGGTGCATTTTGAACGTAGAGAGAATGATACGGAAGCAGAAGGAATGGCGTGCACTTCAGCAGAAAGTGGTCTGTCGCACACAGAGGGGGAAACTGACAGTGAAGAGTTTCCAGTACTTCCTAAACCGGGGAACAACAAGGGATTGAATTTGTTTCAAGACAACCGTTTCAGTCGGAAACGGAGTTGGAATGGACAAGGATACAACAAGGAAGGTTATGGAAAGCAGCGTTCGAACAAAAAGGGTAAATGGGACAGACAATGGGACTAAAATTACTTGTGTTAATGACATTTCGTCAAATTGTGAGTATGTAATGAATTTATCTGGTTGTAACTTATCGCAATGTGCCCTAAATGTTTTAAATAGAGGGTTAAAATTTGTACCCACTGTTATTCCGAGGGTACATGTGTTAAAGGCTGACATATTTCATTTTAGTCGAAAATTATATTTAATGGATTTGTTTCATTATAAAAATGAGGAATCTACTACAGGTTATTGTGGGGTTGGGAATGATGTTTCCGCTAAAAATACGGATGAAGAATTTTTTTCTTGTAATTCAGAACCAGATATAAATCAACATAAGGAGTTTGATACTAGCACCATTAAAATTGTTAGTGCCTTTATGCCACCGCAAAGCAATGAGAACATCAGATATTTTCAAAAGTCATTAACGCATAATGTTGAAGCGGAATTTGAAAAATTCCAATGAAATAAAAAAAGGACAAAGTATAATCTCTCTAAAGCAGAATGGGAATGTTTGAATGTTTTAAGTCGAGATAATAATATAATATTCAAACCTTCTGATAAAGGAGGGAAATTGGTGATTTTAAATGTGGTTCAGTACTTAGATATGTGTTATGCACATTTAAAAAATGAGGAAGTGTATGAAAAAGTGGGGTTAAATGAATACTTAGAAGCTCAAAAGAATTATGAGTATGTCATTGATAAAGGTTATAGATTACAGTAGTTCTCTTATAGAGACATAAAAGAGAAGTTTAATATTAATGCCCCTAGAATGCCTTGCTTTTACTGCATACCGAAAATACATAAGAATATTTTTCCTCCACCAGGACGCCCGATAGTTTCAGCTACAAATGTTTTTTTGGAAAACATCTCAAAATTTTTGCATGTATATTTAATGCCAGTTGTATGTAAGTTACCGTCTTACATCAAGGATGTTTTTGATTTGATAACTAAAGTTAAGGACATATGCTGGCAGGATAATATGCATTTTGTAGTAATTGATGTGGTTAGTTTGTACACTAATATAAAACATGAAGATGGAAAGGCGGCTATTAAGTATTTTATGGGTGATACGGATGCAGTTGAATATATATTAGAATTATTTGATATATGTTTGAATAACAACATATTTGAATTTAATGGTTCTATATATAAGCAGAAGCAGGGTACGGCGATGGGGGCGGCTTTCGCCCCTAGTTATGCAAATACATTTATGGGGTATTTTGAGAACAAATATATATACACTAATTCTTTTTTTAAAAAATATGTGTATAGATATTACCGTTTCATTGATGATTTGTTGTTCATTTGTATAGATGGACAAAAAGATGTGCAAAAGTTTTTGAAGGAAATACAGATTAATAGTATGGGTATAAAGTTTGATGGACTCCAAAATGGGCAGAAAGTGCAATATTTGGATGTCTCACTAATAGGACATAAGAATAAAGTGTTAGAATATCAAATTCATAGAAAATTTCAGGGAGCACGTTCTGTATTGCATGGTACAAGTCATCATCCAGCACATATTATCAAAGCAATTCCGTATACTGAGTTTAATAGGGTGAACAGATTGTGTAGTAACCCTATTATTAAAGAAGAGGAATACACACAAAGTTACAATAAATTTAAACTGAGAGGGTATGAGGAATATAATCTTAGAGAAAGTTTAAGAAAGGTTAGAAATCAAGGTAAACATAATAAAGGGGGAACATGGAATACACCCCAGGAGTTAAAAGATGTTGTGTATTTTGTGTCTACCTACTCAATACTAACAGAATATATTAAGGAACATGTGATATGTAGTTGGAAATTATTAAAAAGGGAAGTGGATTATTTGTTTGATAAAAATATCAGTTTTTCATATAAAAGGGGTAGAAATATCCAGGATTTTTTGGTGCATAGCCGGTTTAAAATGGCAAATATGTTGATGTATACACAAGTTGTTCAACAGGGAACTAAAATATGTGGCAAATGCACCATTTGTAGGTTTATTGTTAAACAATTTGATAAGATTAATGGTATTCCTTTTACTATTAGGGGAACTTACAACTGCAATTCAGTAGCAGTAGTTTATGGAATTGAATGTCCATGCAAAAAGTTTTATATCGGAGAGACTAAAAGAACATTAGCCTGTAGAATTAAAGAGCATGTCAGAGACATTATAAATAATAAGGAAACTAGTCCCTTGGCTGCTCATTTTCATAGTCATCATGAAGGAAGAAATGAGGGTCTAAAGGTCACAGTATTGGACAGTATTGAAAATATAAAATACTTGAATGATAAATGTATAAAACAAATATTAAGGAAAAAAGAATTGTATTTTATATTAAAATTCAACACACTTAAACCAAATGGATTGAATTATGACTGTTCATGGAAAAGTTTACTTTAATGGCTGTAATTTTTAAAAAAATGTTATGTTTTTTATACTTTTAAGTTTTTAATTGAGTTTTTGACTTAATTGAATAATTGATTGCAATTGATTTGGGAGGGGTTTGATTTACTATAAAGAGATCTGAATGTTAGTATAAGGAATCTTTTACTCTGTAAAGGCTATTTTGCCGAGGCGCTAGAGATAAGAAAATCAGTTTTTGCACATTTTGTCATTGTAAATTTTGTCTTTCAAGTGGATTAAATTCTTCAAGGGTTGCTGCGGAGTCCTTTTTCTGTGGTATAAGAACATTTTTCTTGTGTGTCTGCAGTGGTTTTGAATATATACATATATATCTATATATCTGTATATATCTATATCTATCTATATATGTATATGGTTTCACTTCAGAATCCTGAAATATCACAATCCTGAACTTCATAATCCAGAACCCAAAATCCCGAAAACTCAAAATCCTGAATCACAAAATACTGAAAATATACAGGACACAAAGAATGACAATATTCCAGTACAAGGACACAGAGAAACACATACAAGATAAAGGATAGCACTTTTCACCAAGTATAGGCAGGGGGGGGCAAGCCCTCCTGCAACCCCACACCCCCCCGGCTAATTAAATATATAAACTCCAAGATTGCACCCCACAGAAAAAATGGCAAACATACCATCACGTGTTCATGACTGCCTGTTGTAACCTTAGTAACATTCCCTTTTAACTTGCTATATTACAACATGACTCATGATAGTCTAGTGAAGTGCAATCTTGGAGTTGATATATTTAAGTAGCAGGGGGTGTGGGGCGTGCAGCCCCCCACGTGGGGGTGCAGGGGGCTTTCCTCCTGCTTATATTTAGTGGAATGTAATGTGTTTTTTATTTTATGTATTTCCAGTTTGATTATCGGAGAAGTCCACTGGGCCCCGAGGACTCGTTTTCAGTGGAGGCCCGGGGAGAAAAGCTCTAAAAATACAAATTACAGAAATATGAAAAATATAAATGATACACTGAGGAGACCAGTTTACACAATAAGAACATTCATTATTACAAATAGTCAAAAACAAATTCACTAAGGTTTTTCTTAATGGTAATACAATCATAAAGCTATTCTTATAGAGTAATTTGGGAAAATGCATTATATGTGCACATAGAGAAGAGAGTTAAGAAGACATTTTGCATGCACTCGTTTTAAACTGTGAATCTATTTACAATATTTACACAAAGGAGTTCAAGGATAAATAGCTGTAGGACTTTTTGAGTGCTAGGGTACACTCTTGGTAGGATATCAGTGTGTTCTTGGATAGTTTTTAGGTGGGGTGAAGACAGGTGCATTTCCATTTAGTGGACAGATGTTTGAAAAGCTGAGTTTTGAAATTTTCAGAGTTTGCTATTGTTCTTAGAGAGGAGGAGAGAGTGTTCCAAGCCTTGCCAATAGTGAAAGAGAAGACAAGTTGGCCAGCTGGACTTTTAGGTTTGTTGATAGCAATCAGGTTTTAATGTTCAGATCTGAGAGTTCTGTTGGGGATGTAGGATGGAAGGATGTTAGCTAGAGCAGGACAGTTAGTTGGATGGAATACAAGTCTGTGTGCTGTGGTGAGCTGCAGATAGTTTAGGTAGTTTGTTAGTTCTAGCCAGTTTAGAGATTGAAGGGAAAGGCAATGATGGGTGGAATTTTTACTGTTGGAGGCAAATTTAGAGATTTTGTTGTAGCAGCTTTCTAGCAGGTTTGTGTTCTCTATAGTCAGTATATATATCCTGTGTGTTTTCAGTCTTTTGGGATTCAGAATTTTGAGTTTTCAGGATTTAGAATTTTCAGGATTTTGGGCTTCCAGATTATGAAGTTTTATGAAATTCAGGATTGTGATATTTCAGGATTCTGAAGTGAAACCATATATATAAATACCCCCAGGTAATGTTGCTGAAATGGTGGTGTGGTGGAAATATACATAGTCAACAGTCCCTCAGACCCGGCTTCTAAGACCATCTCTGGATTTGTAAGATATCCTAAGCTGTGGAGCCAGAAGTGTGTGTTACACATATATGCATCACTTGCTAGATGTCATGTATATGTGCTATGCATAGCTGTACATGAAGACTGTACACATAATAAGTTGGCGTCTTCTGTTTTGCAGTGAAGTAGAATGCATATGTGAAGCGTTAAACCATCTCATTCTTTTTAATGCTGATCCAATGATAGGGGTACTACATGCATACATCCTGACATGTGTATATTTTATTTGTTCAGATGCCTGGTAGAAGCAGAAGCAAAAACTTATCCTGCAGGGAAAATTAAATTATACCCAAGGCCTGTGACAGCATGGCAGGAATTTTCTAGGATAGACAGATGATACATTCTGGAGGAATCAGGTATGGAGGGACATAGCCAACATGTTGAATGCTGTGGGTGGGCAGAATCACTCTCAGAATACCTGGCACTGCTGCTGGTCTGACATGATCCTCCACACAGCTAATAGATTCCATCAGTACGAGGAGGAGAGGAATGCCACTGTTGGTGGGCTACCTGTACTATTCTGGATGAAATTACACTATTTCCGGCCACCCACATACCACCTGCCAAGAGTGTCATATTCCTGGGGGAGGGATTGAGGCTGGTGTCATGAGATGTAGTGGTATGTACACTGCTCATATACAGGTCAACATTTTGCAGTTTGTCACAGACATACATTCATTATCTGTTATAATATATTTCGCATCAACATGGCAGTGTCATGACCAGACATGACATGGCTGAGGGAAGACCTCTGAGCACTATGTGTACTGATGTTCTAGTCACCGGCACAGGGCCACCACATTCAGAGCAACTTCCTTGGCCTTCAAGTATGTGTATCTGTGCACAGAAAGGGTCATGTGCATCCACTGACCTGCAGCTGCCTGAAATTAAGAGTGATCGTTACTCATTTCATGTTAGTGATCCACTTTAGCCTAAAGGTTTTTTGCATCACAGAAGGAGGTTGACCTGCTCAGAAGATAACAGACCCAGTAAGACAGTCTCTATAGGTGTCATACTGAGATTCTCTTAAGTGTCATTGTGACCACATGTGTACTGATATTCTGTTCACCTGCACAGGGCCATCCCATTCAGAACAATGTCCAATGCCTTCAGGTGTGTGTGTCTGTACTCAGATAGGGTTATGTGCATCCACTGACCTGCCTTTGCCTGATAAGAGTTATACTTACTCATTTGCTGTTTGTGCTCCACTTTAACCTAAAGCTTAGTCACACCACTGATGACAGACCCAGTACGACGATCTCTATAAGTGCTCTACTGAGATTCCCATAAGTGTCATTGTAACCATATGGGTATTACTGCCCTGTTGACTTGCATTGGGGCCTTGCATTCCAGCCACCATCAGCCATCAAGTATGGGTTTCACTGCTATGATTGTGTTACATGCATCAGTTTACATGCACCCTGCCTTGATGATGTTTGCATACTTTCTACTGACTGTTGTGCATGTGTCTGTCTGTACACTACAGTAGCATTTTAGTTCTCATCAGATGGAGTCAGAGGAGGACATGTTGGGCATGTCAGCATGCATGTACAGCATTGAATTGCCATTATCATGTGTTTGCTGACTGAGTAATATGGACTTTCACTGCTCTTTAGGGGAAATGCACCACTCATTGCCATGCCAACCAGGTAAGTCAATACTTCCATAACTACTCTGAGTTGGTAGTGAATTTATTTATTTATTGACATTTGTTGACTGGGAAAGTCCACTGGGTCAGAAACCCATTTTCAGTGGAGGCCCTGGAAGAAAAGCCACACAATGAGTAAAATAACAACATCAGATAACAGTAGATAGGTAGTTATACAATTTTAGAAAGAAAGACTTTAAACTATATATAAAAATATAAAAACTTTTTTTACAAATACTGTAGCACCTTCTATTTAACATAGAGGTGAAGGTAAAGACATTTTGTAGGAAAAATAAATTATATTTACTTCATTTTAAGTACATTGCATTAAAAACTGAGATACACACTAGTACCATCTCTCTCTCTCTCTCTCTCTCTATATATATATATATATATATATATAGGTTCACTACATAATCTCAAAATTTCAGAATATCGAATTCCGAAATCTCGAGACTATATAGCCGAAACTCCTAAATACCGAAAGACCAGAAGCGAGAAATTCAAAATCCCGAACGTACAACACACATACAGCACACACATACACATGCACACAACTTCCCCCCACAGTCAAACATAGCATCCTACACTACAGATAATAGGGGGGCAAACCCTCCTGCACCCCCATGTGGGGGGCTGTGCCCCCCCACACCCCCCCTACTTAAATATACTAACTCCGAGATCACACAAACAGACACACAAGGGAAACTCACACCCACACATTTTGCAGTCCCTCACATACATCACAGTCACAACACACACTGACACACACTAAAGCCCCTAACCAACACACTTACACATAGATACTTACCTGAACTTCCACCATGATTATTGGAGTCTGGTATTAAGGGCGCAAGGACATGTGGGGTTGTTAAGATAGTAGCTTTTTCATGAGGATTTAAAAGCATTAAGGGGAATCCAACAAAGTAATAGAGGTTGGTAGAGCATTCCATAATTTAGCTATGGAATAGGAGTATAAGCTTTGTCCTGCTCTTTTGTTTGGTTTTGATATGATCAGAAGTTGTTTATTTGTGGACCGTACATTTCTGGAGGGGTTATAGGGTTGAAGGGTTGGCAGTAGAGCAAGGCATTTCTCTGGGTTATATACTAGTTTGTGAGCCAGGGTTAGTTGGGTGTAACTGAGGTATTGGGAGAGTTCATATCAATTAAGCATTTTGATAGCTTGGCCGTGATGGGTACGGTGTTACAAGCTGGATGCAAATTTTGCAATTTTGCAGTAGCAACACTGTAGTTTATTAATGAGGGAAGAGTGAAGGTTTGTGAAGATGTGAGTACCGTAAAAGAGGGAGAGCCATAGTAAAGGCCTGGCCAGCTTGATTTTTGTGAGTCCATCCATGTGCTTTTACTGCCTGTAGAGATTACCTAGTTTAAAGTGAGTTATTTTTATAGTAAGAATGTGTTGCTCACAGGAGAGTTTATCATCTATTGTTATACCAAGTAGTTTTGCAGAATGAACAACCTGAATTTCCGTTTTATCTTGGGAGTAATTTTAATGTCTTGTGATGTTGGTTTGGTGCAGAAAATAAAATAATAGTTTAGATTTTTGACATTTAGAGGTAATTGAGAGTCATTCAGCCAGGTTTCTATAGATCTGAATGCTTTTTGGGTTATTTTTAGGAGGTGTTGAAAGTTTTTGAAGGAGGATATGTTTGTGGAGTCGTCAGCATATTGGACAAGTGTGGTTTTAGGGGACACTAGATGTAAACTGTTTATGAAAATATCAAAGAGCAGAGGTCTGAGGATGGACCCTTGTGGTACTCCTATTTTATTTAGCAGATAGGTAGATTGTTTGCTCTGCCATTTCAGTGATTCTTCCCTGTTGTGTAAGTAGTTAGGAAACCAGGACAGCATATGCAGGGAGCAGCCTATTTCTGACAGTTATTGAAGTAGTTCGGTATGTGACACTGTGTCGAATGCCTTGGATACATCCAACAGGACTACTGAAGTTATGAGACCTGTATCTAAAGCCTTGTTCACGGTGTTTGTGAAGATGAAGAGGGCAGTTGTGGTGCTATGTAATGGGAGAAAACCATATTGTGTTGGGCCGAGAAGTTGTCTATGAGGTGGTTGAGTAGTTGACTATGTATACACTTTTCTAATATTTTAGAGAGAGGAGAAAGAATAGAGATTGGTCATTTGTATTACCACCTTTATGGAGTAGAGTTATAATGGAATTTTTCTAGATTTGTGGGATGGTTCCTTCAGAGTTTGATTGGTTTATTAGATTACTGATGGGGTATGCTATTGCGTCAGCAGTGATTTTCAAGTATTCCGGGGGGAGGTTGTTAGCAGATAGGGAATAGAGTTTCCTTTTTTTTAAAGTTTTAGCATTAGAGAGGTGGGAACAGGTTTTATGGATAAACTATAGGTTTCTGGTATTGCTTTAGTGGTAGTTTCATGGGATGCAGGATGATTGGAAGAAGTTTGTATGGTTGCTTGCCTGATGTTTGTATTATTGGTGGATGGTTGCTTGCCTGATGTTTGTGTTATTGGTGGATGGTTGCTTGCCTGATGTTTGTATTATTGGGGGTGTATGGATTTGAGTTTGTAGGGTGCTCAGGAATGAGTTTAAGGATGGTATCAGTAAAGTGGGAGTTGGAAGTGTGGGCTATATGTTGTGGGGTCATGTCAGGGGATGGAGATGGATTTTGAATGATTCCAGGATTAAGGAGAGAGGATACAGATTTCCAAAAATTCTTGGGGTTGTTTTTATGGGTGGACAGTTGTTTTGAGAAATATATATATATTTTGTCATTGATGACTAGTTTTTTGGCTTGGTTTCTCAGCTGTTTAAAGGTAGATTCATTTGTCAGTGTCTTGTTACTGCAGCAGACATTCCAGGCTCTATCCCTAGCTAAAAGTAGTCGTTTTTTATGTTTAGTTAACCATGGAGCATGGTTAATTTTGATTATTTTTGTTTGTGTAGAGGTAAGAGAGTTAAGGGCATCTAGAAAGATTTTGTTAAAATACTTAACAGCTTCATCAAGTTATAGAGAATGTAGAAGGCTCCAGTTATGGGCTTTTAGAATGGTGTTAAATGTGATGGGTTGAACTTAGTGAGGTTTCAGGTTGTTTTGTAGATATGGGGTTTTGGTACCCGGGTTTGGGTTCTATATGTGAAAGCAGGTAGATGATCACTCAGGGAATCGGGGAGGGAGCCTGAGTTAGTGAATTTGTGTAGATGGGATACAATGATCCAGTCAAGGGTTGTTTTAGGTTATTTTGTACTCTGGTGGGGCATGTGATAAGTTACATGTATTTGTAGAGATTAATGCTGTTTGTTGGGGGGGCGGCCACGGTGGTGCAGTGGTTAGCATTTCCGCCTCACAGCAAGAGGTTCTCTGGTTCGATTCTCGGCTGGGGTGCCTTCTGTGCGGAGTCTGCATGTCCTCCCTGTGGTTGCGTGGGTTTCCTCCGGGTGCTCCGGTTTCCTCCCACATCCCAAAGACATGCTGTAGGTGGATTGGATACTCTAAATTGGCCCTAGGTGTGCGTGTGTGTGTGCCTTCTGTGGAAGGTTGGGTGCCGGGCTGGCAACTCGACACTGTAAAACTCCACTGCCAATCAATGTGCGGACACGGTGATCCGCTGTAGCAACCCCTAACTGGGATAAAGCCGAAAGAAGAAGAAGAATGCTGTTTGTTGGGGAGTTTAATTCTAGGTTTTGCCAGTTTATGTTTGCATCCCCCAGTATTATAGTTTTGGAGGATATATTGTGTGTTGTGCAGGAGAGGAAATCTTCAAGGGGGGGATATTTTGCCCCAGTGGAATATATATGTTAGTGATGCAAATCTGTTTATTGTCATTTATTTGTAGGACTGCCTCCAGATTGTTAAAGGATGGTATAGTTTTTGGGAAAGGTGTAATAGTTAATGGCTTGCCTTAAACTAGTGCTACCCCATCACTTTTCTTTAGAAGCCTGTCTTTTCATAGTATACTGTAACCTGGTGGTACTATTTCTATGTCTGAAATATGTGGCTTGAACCAGGTCTTGGTGATGGCTATGATATCTGGGGGTTATTGCTCTAGCCAGGTATGGAATTCTGTAAAATTGTTGCAAATGCTACATATATATATAGCTACCAAAAATAGGTTTGTAGCGGAGCATGGTGTATTGGGGGGGGGGGGGTAGTGGGTTTTATGTCAGAAGAAAATGGGAGGGAAGGGCCAGGATTTGGGTGAATATCACTACTTTGAGTTTAATGGTGTGTGCATGGTCGCAATTGAATAGTGATGATAAGATGTTAAAATAACTTTGTTTTGGTGTGTTGTTGTGGGAAGAGAGGGAGTTTTTAGTTTGAAGATGTGGTTTAAGTCCTGTTTTATGTTATGAGAGGAGGTGAGTTTGGTCAATGTGAAGGGTGCGCTAAGAAAAATGAAAATTAGAGGAAGTTTTACAGATGTTTGCATTTTGTTTTAGAAGTGATTATTAGGATTGTAGGGAAAGGTGAAGGGTAAAAGCTATGTGATTGGTCTTTGCACTAGTAGGGAAATAAGCGGGGAATGTACTTTAGAATGTGCTGGTTGACTGACTGGGTGGTGATTTTACAGACTTTATTTGGCTAATTAGTACGTGGGACTGGTCAGGAAAGGTATAAAGATAATGAAGGATGGGGTAGGATAGGGGAGTGGAGTGAGCCTGAGCACAGTGAGTTGGCCCTTATTTCACAGATGTGTGAATCTACAGAAACTATCAGGAAAGGCAGTAGGTATTTTGGACTTACGTGTTTTGCATACCTTTCTTACTGAAATTAAATAAACCACTTTTACCATGGAGTATGTGGGATTTAGAAAGACCAGAATTTAAAAGAGAAGGGCTTTAGTAATAGTACAAAAATGGGTAGGGCTTTCAAATAGTTAAACAGCATACAAAGGGAGACTGCTGTTAGGAAACACAGGATGGAGGGGGGCAGCTAACGTTCTTGGTGGAGTGCTTTAGTTAAAAAATAGAAATTAAACAAGGGCCAGCAATTAACAATTTTGTCCAAAACATAAAACATACTTTCTGTATTTTTTGAAAATAACACTGATCCCGAAGTTACTCGTTTCAGTTAAAGAGCTCTGCAGGCCAGTAGTTCGAGCTTTGGGGGAATCCAGGGAAAAGTAATTTAAAAGAGGGAGCTGGGAAGAAAAATAAGTAATATTAACACCATATACTGCATTTGTTAATAATAAAAAAAATGCAATAGATACAAAGGTGCTAACAGAGGGCCAAAAAAGAAACAACTAGGTAATCTATACACAGATAATTAAAGCATCAGTGTATGATAATGTAACATCTGAGAAAAGGTCTGGCAGCTAACACCTTCAACAGACTAATGCAGTTGCAAATATATCAGTGGGTATAAATAGAAGATAACATGCACAGAACTAAGCACATATTAGCCAGCACAACACTGTACTCATAAGTAGAGAAGTGCAACATGCATTGCTAAGGTTTTAAAAACACATGTAGGAATAGTGATACTAATTACACTACAGATATGGCAAGTGGATTCTAAACCAATAGCTGAGGAAAAGTACACACTAATGTCTGGGCAAGTTCTTTTAAATATGCAATAATAAAGTGAGCAGCAAAGAAATAATATTCCAACAATAACACCAGCAAGAAAGCGAGATGAAGAAACGGAGCGGTGAAATACAGACCAAACTTATTTATTGAGCGCTTTCGGAAAGGCTAGTACCTCTCCTTCTTCAGACATACAACATACTAATTAAGCACCATTTTATATTAAATGCTCCATTCTTATTCAATTAAAACAATTAACAACCGTAACTTAAAAGGGATATTCCCCATTTAAAACTCATAAAATACTTCTTTTATGAAGTATTAAATTAAATATTCATAGGATAACCATTAACCATATAACTACATCTAATAAACTTGCTATAACAATAATAATTTAATATACATTTGCTGCGAATGTATAATTTTAGGCTATGTCTTCTTGCTATTACAAGCTTGAAGCTATGCTAGGTCAATTTTTGTCCGTTCGTATTGTATTTGTGTCTGCCATAAAAAGAAGTATTTTATGAGTTTTAAATGGGGAATATCCCTTTTAAGTTACGGTTGTTAATTGTTTTAATTGAATAAGCATGTAGCATTTAATATAAAATGGTGCTTAATTAGTATGTTGTATGTCTGAAGAAGGAGAGGTACTAGCCTTTCCGAAAGCGCTCAATAAATAAGTTTGGTCTGTATTTCACCGCTCCGTTTCTTCATCTCGCTTTTTTGTTTTGGTTTAAACAGTTTGGTGTTTTTTCTTGTTGTTACAAGTTTGTAGTATGGCAAGTGAAACAGGAGCGGCTTCGCAAGGCTCAGTGTTTTCACAGGATGAGCCTACCAGCAGAACTGATGTTAATATTAATGATAACATCTTATCCGGTGAGGCAAATGCCGTCGGAAACTTAACTGCCCTAATTCAAGCTCTAATGGGCCGGGTAGTCACTTTAACACAGAGGATGGACAGTTTTGCCAACGGTGAGAACACTGCTCGTATTGGAAATAGTTCACGAGGTGATTTAGGCATCCCCAAAACTCGAAGTGAATCGGATGCCAACCAGTCCTTAGGTGCTGCAACAACAAACAACGGAGCACCTAGGGATAATGTAGCCGCAAGTGCTACGGTTTTGAAAGACATTCAATTTTACCAAGGGCTACGGGTTCAGCAGGCTACTAACTGCAATGGCAGCGATAACATCCAAGAAGCAGGAAATAATTCCCTTCCTTCTATTGGGAATTTTTTAAGTAACAACAATTTTTTAATGACACTATTCTGAATACTTCACCCCAGGAAGAAGCACTTGTGGTGAGTAATATTACCATTATTATTAATGACTTTGACAAGTTATTTCGCTGTAGGAAGTTACAGCTTGAAATAGCATATCTTGAGGAGTGCTTAGCAAAAAAACTTGTTCCAAAGGGGCTCAGACAATGGAGGTATCCTGTTGGCCTGGTGGAAGGGTCCGACTTCAATTGTGCACTTTTAAACTTATTTGATAAACAAGGGCTGGAATTTATATGTTTACTGATTAATCATTACAAAACTGAGGTTGGCACTCTTAAAAGCAAGTTGAAAATACTGGAACATGCAATTAAATCCAGTACTGATTTTCCTCGCTATAAGTATGACTTTATGAGGATTTTCACCAGCACTGAAGTCACCATGGCTAAATTACTGAATATTAAAAAGAAAAAAATTGCAAGAGATGTCAATCAGTATGCAAATAAAAATGCATACCCTCGTCCACCTGTTATTTTTCAGCCTTTTGTTTTAAAATGGAGCCCCTACTGAATCTGGTGGTAATATTCAACAGTTTAATGACATCTCTCAAAACGAAGAACCTAACATCAGTACAGAACAAGTACCGGTTCTTCGTAGGAGTGAGAGAATTAATAATATTTCTAATAATAATAATATTCACAATAGTAACAATAATAACTCTCATACCCAACATCAGCATGAGGGTATTGATATTAATCAGCCGGGAACAAGTTACCAACAGGGTTTTTCAATGCATCAGCACAACCAACAGGTGAAGTCGAGATAGAAGAAGAATCAGGGTCATATACGGAACAAACGGAATCAGTGCAGGAGATAATCCAACCAATCCTGGGGAGTCCACAAATTATTTCAAGTTCCGGAGGAGACTTCCACATTTATAATTATACTGAGCTGAACATACCCCACGATATGGTTGATTTTTTCTCCAAGGGCCTAATGTTTGTCCCAGATTCTAATATGGACCTTGTAAAAACTATAATAGATTTAAAATTATTTGTTCGCAAACTCAACTTGAATGCCCTAATGGGGGCAAGTTCCACTCTTACAAATCCACTTAGGATTTCAAGTCTGTTCAATCCGCCACTTCATTCCAACTTATTTTTTTTCAAGAAGATGTGTGAGATCGATCTCAGAGCCCTAAGTAATAATAACATTACTAACAGGAAAGCTAATAGTAACATCAATAACTATCAACGTGACTTTATTAAGTTACTACGAGACTGTAACATAAGAGTGATGAAACCAGAGAAAGGGGGTGGGTTGGTCTTTATGGATTATAACAGCTATGTGGAAAATATGAAGAAACATCTTAACACCACAGCTTATGATTTAGTCAGTCATAACGAGCTAAATATAGCCCATAGAAAGATTAAGTCTACACTCCAAGACCTTTTCTTGGAAGGTTCTATTGATATGGACTTATATAATTATTTGACTATGTTAGCTCCTAGAACACCAGTCCTATTTGGCACACCCAAAATACATAAGAAGATTATAGACCCCCCCCCATTTAGACCAATAGTTGATGGGCGAGGTTCTATTACTTATGGGTGTGCAAAATATGTTGATAGCATTTTAAGACCTCTAGTTGAACAAGAATTGCAAATTTGCAAGGGCACTTGGAGTTTTTTGACCTAGTTAAGTAAAATACCTTTCCATCATGAATAAAAGTTTCTAACAATAGATGTTAAGGACCTCTACACAGTTATACCCCAAAGTTTGGGTTTGGAATGGATTAGGGATTTTATGGTGCAGAAACAAGTTAGTGAAACTACTATTTACGTAGTCGAAACTCTTTTAGAGATAGTTTTGACCAACAACTATATGTTGTTTGATGGACAAATATATCTACAAAAGACGGGGGTGGCTATGGGGTCACCCTGCGGAGGGAGTTTCGCTAATTGTATCATGGCACACTGGGAAAAGACCTTACTCTTTAATAACAGCTTGTTTCAGAACAATGTCGCTTGGTACACATGTTACCAAGACGACATGTTCTTAGTTGGGAAAGGTCCCAGTGATTCGGTTCCAGGTTTCATTACTGCAATTTCTGCTTTGACTGATTTTTTTGAATTCACATATAACTTGCAACAAAATCATATTAACTTCCTAGACATCCATTTGTATAAGGATGTATTAAAATCTAGGTTTAAAAGTACCATATACAGGAAGCCAACTTACTCCAATTCATTCCTCCATTTCACTAGCTGCCACCCCCACCACCAAAAGAGAGCGGTCGTTAAAGGCCAAATGGTGAGGGCAGCTAGGATGGTCTCTTATGAGACCGATTTCATTGAAGAATGCAAACTTTTGGAATCTATGTTTGTTAAAAGAAGTTATCCTTCATCTATGGTAGCAAGAATTTCTTCTGAAGTAACTTTTAAGCGGCACACAGGCCACTTTGAACCCCTTTTGTCTGTGAACATCTCTGTTAGTAATGATGAAACTGAAGGTCAAAGTCACAGTACCACCAACTCAGAAATAAAAAGTCTCCATACTAGCTTCCTGTGTACTTATAGTCTGGCTTGTTCTCTTATAAGGGAAATTCTTAATAAAAATTGGGCTTTAATAGTGGAAGATAGTGGATTGATGAAACTTCTTGGGGACAAACCTAAAATAACCTATAGGCGAGGTGTTAATCTTAAAGCTCTTTTTGAAAATCAAAATATTTATTTTATTTATTTTTTTATTTATTTATTTAACATTTGTTAACCGGGAAAGTCCGACTTGGAACAAAGCCAATTTTCAGCGGAGGCCCAGGGAGAAAGGCTCCAGATATAAAGATAAATAAATAATAATGAATAAAGCTACATCAAGTAGAATTACAGGGATGTTTAGGTGTGGAGCTTGTCAACAATGTAGACACCTCAGTACTGAAAAACAGGTCAAAATCAGGAATAAGAATTATAAAATGGATGGCAAATTTTCTTGTTCAACAAAAGGGGTAGTTTATTCTGCTTCTTGTCAGGGATGCGCTGCTTTCTATATAGGAAAAACAGAGAGAAAAATTAAGCAGCGCATCTATGAACATCAGTATGCTCTTAGCAAGAATGACACCACAAATGCTCTTGCAAGGCACCTTGCAGAATTCCCAGAACATAGATTTAAATTTGCCATACTACAGCAAGTATTAGTTGACCAAAGAGGTGGACCCTGGCAGCTTAAATTGGAAATGGAAGAATTATTTTGGCAAATTAGAACGGCAGCTTATGTATCCCCAGGGCTGAATGACTATGTGTCTGTTAAATGTGTTTTAAAATATTTGGCCCTGAAGAGGTAATTATTCTGATTCTAATTCATAAGCTGATTGAATTATTAGAATAGTGTCTCTTCTCTAGTTTTAGTAAGAGATCAGTTCATATTCATATTAGTAGAATATGATTTTTGTTTATAACGATATACTAAAGTAGATTATTTCTGGTTTCGTTTTTTGAAAGTCTGAGAACACAGGTCTATAATAGCTGCGTTGGTAGCATCTTTTAACGTTTATAACATTTATAATGTTTTCCTGCTCGTATTGCCCCTGTTTATCATAGAGCAATTGGAATGTCTCAATATTATAGCAAGTTTATTAGATGCAGTTATATGGTTAATGGTTATCTTATGAATATTTAATTTAATATACATTTGCTGCGAATGTATAATTTTAGGCTATGTCTTCTTGCTATTACAAGCTTGAAGCTATGCTAGGTCAATTTTTGTCCGTTCATATTGTATTTGTGTCTGCCATAAAAAGAAGTATTTTATGAGTTTTAAATGGGGAATATCCCTTTTAAGTTACGGTTGTTAATTGTTTTAATTGAATAAGCATGGAGCATTTAATATAAAATGGTGCTTAATTAGTATGTTGTATGTCTGAAGAAGGAGAGGTACTAGCCTTTCCGAAAGCGCTCAATAAATAAGTTTGGTCTGTATTTCACCGCTCCGTTTCTTCATCTCGCTTTTTTGATTTGGTTTAAGCAGTTTGGTGTTTTTTCTTGTTGTTACTAATAACACCAGCAACACAGCTTTAACAAGTTTATACTCTAGTAAGTACAGTGCCTGGACCACGCTAATGCTAAGGCTAGGTAAATAGTTTCAAGAGCACATAGAGGTACCATGAATACTGTCTCTCTCTTAAAATATAACATGTCTAGCTTCACTACTCTGTACAAAGGTGTAAATCAATATCAATAAATCTTCCAAATGAAAAGAAATAAATAATATGAAAAATAACCTTAGCTATAGGCACTCCACCCAAGGAGATGAGCAGCTACTCCAAGAGGACTTTAAAAATGGCTCCTGTGCTAGGTTATGCTTTAATTGGTCTTTAGGGGTAGGGGGAGGACTGATAGACCAGGAAAATGGTGGGAAGCCAATAATATGATGGAAAGGGCTGGCCCTGATTTCACAGATGTGCAAGTCCATAGAAACAATCAGGAAAGGCAGTAGGTACTTTTCATACCATTCTTATTGAAATAAAATAAACCACTTTTACCAAGGAGTATGTGAGATTTAGAAAGACCAGAATTTAAAAGAGAAAGGGTTTAGTAATAGTAGAAAAATGGGCATAGCTTTTCAAATAGTTAAACAGCATACAAAGGGAGACTGCTGTTATAAAGCACAGGATGGGGGCAGCTAACATCTGTGGTGCAGTGCTTTCATTAAAAAAATAGAGTTAAACAAGGGCTAGCAATTAACAGTTTTGTCTAGAGGATAAAACATATTTCTGTATCTTTTGAAAGTAACACTGATCCCGAGGTTGCCTGGATTAGTTAAAGAGAAATGCAAGCCAGTAGTTTGAGCTTAGGAGGATCCAAGGAAAAGTAATTAAAAAGAGGGAGCTTCTGCATCTTTTGAAAATAACACTGATTCCAAGGTTTCCAGATTGAGTTAAAGAGCACCACAGCCCAGTACTTCAAGCTTGGGTGGGATCCAGGGAAAAGCAATTTAAAAGAGGGAGTTTCAGTATCTTTTGAAAATAACCCCGATCCCAAGGTTGCCCGGTTTAGTTAAGTAGCACCGCAGGCCAGTACTTCGTGCTTGGGGGGATCCAGGGAAAAATAATTTAAAAGAGGGAGCTTAGCTATGGGCATTCCATCTGATGAGACAAGCAGCTACACCAAGGGGATTTTAAAAATTCTCACTCATATCCTGTCTCATTTGTACTGTGTCAGTGTACATGGCATGTGTCATATCTGTATTTGGAGAGTGTTAACTTTCTGATTCCTCCACAAGCCCATCCACTGATCCTTAGGAGGGATGTACCTCATTTGGATAGTAAGGGTAATGGTTCACAGGATAGTCCATTGGGGTCAACATTATCATGCTGTGGCCAGGATAGTCTTGTGGTTCATGGTACAGCCTCCATCTGGGAGGATAGTGTGGCTGGCCAGTTTGATGATATTGGGACATCAAATACTGGTCATTATGATGACCTTGACCCACTGTCCCCAGATTAGTCTGGGAGTAATGGTGACTCTGCCCCACAACAGAGTGATACTGTCCATAGAACTGCATGTGTAAATGCAGCTGATGTGAGTGGATGCATGTCTGATAGTGTACACATCCTCTTACATATGTTTGAATGTTCACAGCAACATCATGGTAGTGACCTTTGTACACTTCTCCATGCAATCAATCATGTAACCCACCAGCTCCATGCGCTATACAAGGGTCAGGAGAGCAGACATGGGGAGATGATTGCAGAATTGGCTGCACAGCATGCTCTGTTGAAAGCCTTATTATGGCAGTGCTGGAGAAGTGTGGTAGTACAAAGTGGGTGTTACATGCCCTGACCCTCATGGGCAGATTACCCCCAATGGGGAGAGGCAGACACTCATGGGCATAGTGTTACATCACCACATCCAGCTCATCAGTACAGCATCATGGGCATAGTGTTACATCACCACATCCAACTTATCATTACAGCATCATGGGCATAGTGTTACATCACCACATCCAACTTATCATTACAGCATCATGTGAATAGTGTTACATCACCGCATCCAGCTCATCAGTACAGCATCATGGGCACAGTGTTACATCACCACATCCAGCTCATCAGTACAGCATCATGGGAATAGTGTTACATCACCACATCCAGCTCATCAGTACAGCATCATGGGCATAGTGTTACATCACCACATCCAACTTATCATTACAGCATCATGGGCATAGTGTTACATCACCACATCCAACTTATCATTACAGCATCATGGGCATAGTGTTACATCATCACATACAGCTCATCAGTACAGCATCATGGGCATAGTGTTACATCACCACATCCAGCTCAACAGTACAGCATCATGTGCATAGTGTTACCTCATCACATACAGCTCATCAGTACAGCATCACGGGCACAGTGTTACATCATCACATACAGCTCATCAGTACAGCATCATGGGCATAGTGTTACCTCATCACATACAGCTCAGCAGTACAGCATCATGGGCATAGTGTTACATCACCACATCCAGCTCATCAGTACAGCATCACGGGCATAGTGTTACATCACCACATCCAACTTATCATTACAGCATCATGGGAATAGTGTTACATCACCGCATCCAGCTCATCAGTACAGCATCATGGGCACAGTGTTACATCACCACATCCAGCTCATCAGTACAGCATCATGGGCATAGTGTTACATCACCACATCCAACTTATCATTACAGCATCATGGGCATAGTGTTACATCATCACATACAGCTCATCAGTACAGCATCATGGGCATAGTGTTACATCACCACATCCAGCTCAACAGTACAGCATCATGCGCATAGTGTTACCTCATCACATACAGCTCATCAGTACAGCATCACGGGCACAGTGTTACATCATCACATACAGCTCATCAGTACAGCATCATGGGCATAGTGTTACCTCATCACATACAGCTCAGCAGTACAGCATCATGGGCATAGTGTTACATCACCACATCCAGCTCATCAGTACAGCATCACGGGCATAGTGTTACATCACCACATCCAACTTATCATTACAGCATCATGGGAATAGTGTTACATCACCGCATCCAGCTCATCAGTACAGCATCATGGGCACAGTGTTACATCACCACATCCAGCTCATCAGTACAGCATCATGGGAATAGTGTTACATCACCACATCCAGCTCATCAGTACAGCATCATGGGCATAGTGTTACATCACCACATCCAACTTATCATTACAGCATCATGGGCATAGTGTTACATCACCACATCCAACTTATCATTACAGCATCATGGGAATAGTGTTACATCACCGCATCCAGCTCATCAGTACAGCATCATGGGCACAGTGTTACATCACCACATCCAGCTCATCAGTACAGCATCATGGGCATAGTGTTACATCACCACATCCAACTTATCATTACAGCATCATGGGCATAGTGTTACATCACCACATCCAGCTCATCAGTACAGCATCATGGGCAGAGTGTTACATCACCACATCCAGCTCAACAGTACAGCATCATGGGCATAGTGTTACATCACCACATCCAGCTAATCAGTACAGCATCACGGGCATAGTGTTACATCACCACATCCAGCTCATCAGTACAGCATCATGGGCATAGTGTTACATCATCACATACAGCTCATCAGTACAGCATCATGGGCAGAGTATTACATCACCACATCCAGCTCATCAGTACAGCATCATGGGCACAGTGTTACATCATCACATACAGCTCATCAGTACAGCATCATGTGCATAATGTTACCTCATCACATACAGCTCATCAGTACAGCATCATGGGCATAGTGTTACATCATCACATACAGCTCATCAGTACAGCATCATAGTGTTTTCGGATGTAACAGAGACAGCCAAGACTATGGTATGAGCAATCAGATCAGCATAGGCACTCTCGATTATGTTAGTTATGCAGTAGCAGTTAACCTATTGTATGTCCTGTTGTGTCATCCTAACCCTGTGGCAATGATAACCTCTGTGCTGAATACTGCCTACTTTACCTGTTATTGGTTTATGACTTGTCTAATTCGTCTTTGTATCAGAGTTTTTAACTTCATTGCATAACATGATATTCACCTTGTTGCCGTTTGACTTATTCCTGTTATCTGACATGCATCAACCATATCTCCAAAGCATCAGCACACCACCTGATAGCTATGGTACTGATTTCTACAGTTAACATTCCATTGTTGTTTCACATTACTGCATGCACATGTAAACTTCATTTTGTATAGTGGTGATACTTGTTATGGTACTGCAACTGCCTCCCCCTTACCATAACATGCACCTATGATTTTGTTTCTCACCTTTGAAATTCCTACCTGCTAGACACACACATCTATACATATGGTGGTTCATCAAATACACTGTTACACATTCCTTGGCTGCTATGTCATACTTGTCCTTGATAATTAGGTTCATAGGTTCATAGGTGTGTACTAGGCTAATGGCCCTGGAGCCTTTACAAGCCTAGCCCATAGGATTGACCTTACATTGTGCCACCCGACCTTAGTTCCCAGTGCCTCTGTCAAGGAAAACCACTGGTGTGATCCCTGGGGTGAATTGTCTATTTCCCATCCACTCATCAAGATTTCTCTTGAGGGCCAGTGAGGTGCTCTGCTTGACATGTATGGGAAGTCTATTCCATAGCATGGGCAGTCTCTGGGTTATGAACCTGTCCTTCCAGCATGTTCTGTTGATTGTGGTAATGAGGTTGAGGTCTCTGGAGCATGTGGTGCAAAGGGATTGGGATTTCTTCAGATGTACCATTTATAACAGAGCTGGGTCAGACATGGCTTTGTAAGTCAAGCAGAGATCGCCTCTAAGTAGGCGGTATGAGACAGAGAACAGTTGGAGTTTTTTTAGTCTGTCCATATAGGGAAAATGTTTAAGGCCTAGGATCCTCTTTGTGAGGTACTTTTGCAGCCTCTCCAGTTGTTGCAGGTGTTTAGTGAGGTACATGCCAAATGGGGCAATATACTCAATGATTGGCCAAATGAGGGAAGAGCAGAGGGAGACAATGACCTCTTTCTTCCTGGAAGCAAAACCCTTAGTAATGAGATGGGCCACATAGAAGGACTTTCTGACCACAGTGGCAATGTGGTGGTCAAAAGAGAGGTTGCTGTCAACCTGTGTTCCCAGATCTCTTACAATGCCTTCTATGTTCAGTGGACTACCATCAATGTGGCAATTCATGGGAACTGGGTTTTTCTCAAAGGGGATGATGACACATTTTTTTGGCATTGAGCTTAAGGCCATGGTTTTGACACCAGTCGTTGGTCTCACTGAGGCCTTTCTGTAGGATGTCAACATCACTTGGGGAGTTAATAATAGCTCCCAACTTGCAATCATCTGTGAACTTTGTCAGCCAGAGTCCCTTCATGTTGGCCTGGACTTCAGAGAAGTAGATACCAAACAGGAGATGGCCCAGGACCGAACCCTGTGGGACTCCACTTGTGACTGGTCAGCAGTCTGACTTGGGAGTCAGCAACATTCAGACTGTGGGTTCTACCTGTGAGCCAGTTTGCAACCCACCTAGTGATATAGGGGTTGATGCCTAGCTTAGTGAGTTTTTCTATGATTCATGAGTGAGGAATGGTATCAAAGGTCTTGGCCAGATCAAGGCAGGCTGTATGAACCACCTTGCCTTCATCCACAGCTCTGGTGACTGACTCAAAGAAGTTGACAAAGTTGAGCAGGCATGATCTACCCTTCACAAAACCAAACTGTGTGGGATCCAGAGTCTGGAGATTCCCTATATCCTTGACTATTAGGTCCATGATGATGCATTCCATAGCTTTGCCTATCAGACTCATCAGGCTAATGGATCGATAGTCCCCAGGGTCTGTAGTCACTCCTCCTTTGGGGAGAGGGTTGACTGTAGCAGTGCAGAATTCGGTAGGGACAGTGCAAAATTCGGTAGGGACAAAGCCTGAGGTGAGGCTGTGGTTGAACAGGGCACACAGGTGAGGTGCCAGTTCACTCTGTAGTTCATGTAGAACATGGCCAGGGATATTGTCAGGTCCCATAGAAGCTGTATTCCTGGCCTTGGACAGTGCTGTTTTAACCAGTGCAGCAGTAATACTGGGTGCTTGGCAATCTACTGGTATTGTGACTTGTTCTTTGGGGGGGAGGGGTAAAGTTGGCACTGAATCTGTCGGCCAGTATATTGGCAATATCTGTTGGCTCAGTATAGGAGGTACCATTGTGCAGTAGATCAGAGCAAATCTGGGTATTGCCATGGAGATTCTTTGCATAACTATAGAAGGCGTTGTGGCTGTCTTTACTATCTGCTGCAATTCTGTTTTCATAGCTAGCTTTAGAGGATTTGATGAGGGATCTCAACATTTTGTTGAGGCTGATAAGGGAGTTCTTCCAGTCTTAGGACTTTACATTATTCCACATCAGTTTCCTCCTTCTGTTGTAGAGTTTGTTTATGGCAGGGGACCACCAAATTGGCTTCCTTTTTTTGGAGGAGAGAGTCTTGGTTCTGTTGGGTATGGCAAGATCCATGCATTTGTGTATGTGTTCGTACAGTGCATTGGTGTATGATTCGGTGGTCATGCAACTGATCTCCATTTGCATGGGTGTAGTGAAGTTAGCCACCTCTGTTTTTAGGAGTCCAAAGTTAGCTTTGGAGAAGTTTTTCATGGTGGCTACGTTTGCGGGGGGGGGGGAGGAGTTGACTATGGGTGTAGAGCAACAGTCGCCCATTTTAGTAATGACCAGGTCAAGGATGTTGTTACCTCTAGTGGGAGTAAGAACGAGCTGGTCCAGGACATTGGAATTAATGAATACCAGGAAACGGTCAAGTGTATTGGTACATGAGTATTTTTCCCAGTTAATGGAGGGGTAGTTGAAGTCGCCCAGTATGAGAGTGTTAGGTTGGACATTATTATACTCCAGAGTGCTTAGGAACGTGGAGTGTGAGTCTTAGGACATGGTTGGGGACCTATAGCAGGCTGCGACCTGAATCGCTTTGTTGTATAATGCATATTTGCACATCTGTATGACTCATACCGTGCATTATAAGACTGCCTTATGTGTTACAGGATGGGCATGTCATGTACGTGTATGTACCTTTTTAGATATACGGCTTTGTTGTCACACTTTATGGTGTTGTTAGTATGACTGCTGCTATGTGCTGTTTAGTCTGCTGTCCAGTGGTGCTACTCATTCCTATGACATGTGTACACTGACAGTGTGCTACTCATTCCTATGACATGTGTACACTGACAGTGTGCTACTCATTCCTATGACATGTGTACACTGACAGTGTGCTACTCATTCCTATGACGTGTACACTGACAGTGTGTTACTCATTCCTATGACATGTGTACACTGACAGTGTGCTACTCATTCCTATGACATGTGTACACTGACAGTGTGCTACTCATTCATGTGACGTGCACACTGACAGTGTGCTACTCATTCATGTGACGTGTACACTGACAGTGTGCTACTCATTCATGTGACATGTGTACACTGACAGTGTTATTTTTCAATCCCCCATATTTAGGTTCTATTGTTTAGGGTGCATCCCTCCAGTGTGCATTCCTACAGGTACTGATGTAATGACAGTAATGCTGCTACCTACATACACTAATTATACATAATAATTACAGTCTACCTTGCCATCAACACTTTCTGTTGTGCACACTTTAGGCATGCCATACACAGGGTAGTACAGTCATCTTGGGCAATGTATCTTGCCTACAGTGGTCAAGTGCTTAATTTTAGTCTCTAGCTATCCAGATGTGTTTAATGTTTGGCAGATTACATTGTGGTTATGTTATGTACAGTGTCACATCTGGACAATTACTGGCCCTTTTTCTGTAATTGTGTGCTGTGCTGCTGTAATGGGACTGCACTGCATGAGTATCATACCTGTGTACTTCTTTACAAAGAAGTTGTGAACCAGACACTGCCATGCTATTACAAAGACATGCATCTGGAGTGCTTCTCCTCGAGCCTCTGCTGAAAACTGGTTTTGTTCCAAGTCGGACTTTCCTGGTTAACAAATGTTAAATGAATAAATAAATAATTAAATAAATAAATGCTGCCTGAGCTAGAATATATGGCCGCAGCTTCTGTTGCCTACTCCTTATTGGTCTCACCTTTGTTTCTTCCTAATCATCCAGTGACAGCTCTGTTAGCTCCACATCAGATCTCTGGGGTTCTTGGGGTAGGCAGGGCCACTGTATTTTATTGTTAGCATGTATTGCAGCATGGAACATATGCTGACCATCTGTGAAGCCTTTTCTAGTGTGTATTGCAGTGCTTTGCCAGATGTGTCCAGACATCTCAATCTTGCTTTTAGGATGCTAAACACCCACTCCTTGGTGTTACATGTTATGGTGTGTGCTCTGTTGCATATAGCCTCAGTAGACACTGATGGGTCCCTAAAGTAGGATCCCTTCTGGAATATGACCATGTTGGAAAGTGGCCCTCAGCTTACTTTCCCTCAAAGAGCTGCATCATGCATACTACCAGGGTTTCTTGCCACGCTATTGGTAATGAGGCCATTAGCTGAGCAGACAACCTGACAACTGAACAATGGCCACCCCCTTCTATGAGTACAATATTCAGCATCTGATGATGCAGGGTTTTTTATTGGTATATGAGTTCAGTCAATTGTACTGAGGAAATTGGCTATGTCACAGATCTCTTCCTTGGAAGTCTTCTGCTCCTATAACTGCCAGCAACTGTCCCAAAATGTGACTAGCAGTTGTCAGGAATACCCCTATAACATCACCCATGTGTTGATGGAATGCCCCGAAGGCCAGTATACCCAGACTCAGGCACACTTTTGTTTCTATTAGGACTGTGTTACCCCACAGACTATATGAAGAGATGTAGGATGCACATACCCTGTGCACGTCCTGTACCAGCTCCCTGTCTAACCTGTATCTATCTATTATTTCTTGGTCAGTGAGTTGGATTAACTATAGCCTGGCTCAGCACTTTTCTGGCTGCCTTCTGGGATGCATTTGCAGATCATACTCTAGTATGGCTTGTAGTATCCCAGCCTGCAGTAATGCCTTAAATGCAGTTTGCATTTATAGTACTGGATTGCCGAATCTGCAGGAATTTGATGAATTTGTATTAGTTTTTCCCTCAAAATGGCAAGCACTTATAGCCTCCCCCCAGTGTTCTCATACAATTGTTAACACACTGCTGTCATATTTTATTCTCATTGGGCACACCTGTTGTGTTTCAGAATCCAGCAGGCATGTGCAGTGCCTGCAATTATCCTACACTGTATAAGTTATTATTTGTGTCTGCCTTTCAGTTTATTATGAGCTTGCATCTACCACTAGTTTATCAATGTCTTCCCTTGGTTCAGGGAGCTGTCCACAACTTTCTTTTGGAATTTTGGCCCTAATTGCTGAGGGAGTAATAGAAATAAAGCAGATGTATAACATATACTTAAGCAGTTTAGAAAATATATTGAAAAATCAATAAAAGAAATGAAATACATCCAGAAAATAAAGAAATTCAATCTTTTTGGACATTTATATACATAAGAGACTAAATGAGGATGCTAAAGATGTATTGGCAAAACAATTTAGTGGATCAGAAGTTATGTAACAAATTCTGGAACTTTATATGCTATTTCCAAATAAAGTTGTACATTTAATAAAAAATATATACACTAACTTCTAACATAAAATGATATACCCAAACCTTGGAGGTATTCCTTAATAACACCAATATTAAAAGCAGATTAAGGTTGTATTCACTGTACATTATATTGTCCAATCAGATTATTAAATATAGACAATAATATGAAAAAAACAACAACAATGGCAGTGAGGCAACCATGGACCACTTGAAGTTCATCTCCCATAAAACGTTTATTGTATTAACCACACATTAAGCGCTTTCGCTATAAGCTTCATCAGACCATTGAAACAAGTTTCATCACACACACATACACACACACACACACACACACACACACACACACACACACACACACACACACACACATATATATATATATATATATATATATAGAGAGAGAGAGAGAGAGAGTTTCATATATCCAATTATCTAATCAAGCAAGCATCCAACACTTAAAGAAACAAACATCATTTTCATAATGAGATAAAATGAAATAAAACAAAATAAGCCCTTAATAAATACTTGCATACAAAATATAATAATTAAAATCAGCCCATTCCTAAAATAAATATATAAAATGTGTATGCATGAACAATATTTACCCTATAGAAAATGCATTCATAAATAAAGAAGGGGCTAAATGGTGGTTAACCTCCGAGATTTTAATAATGGCTTCAGTGAGGCTCTTTCATTATTAAAATCTCGGAGGTTAGCCACCATTTAGCTCCCTCTTTATTTATGAATGCATTTTCTATAGGGTAAATATTGTTCATGCATACACATTTTATATATTTATTTTAGGAATGGGCTGGTTTTAATTATTATATTTTGTATGCAAGTATTTATTAAGGGCTTATTTTGTTTTATTTCATTTTTATCTCATTATAAAAATTATGTTTGCTTCTTTAAGTGTTGGACGTTTACTTGATTAGATAATTGGATATATGAAACTCTATATATATGTGTGTCTGATGAAACTTGTTTCAATGGTCTGATGAAGCTTATAGTGAAAGTGCTTACCATGTGGTTAATACAATAAACGTTTTATGGGAGATGAACTTCGAGTGGTCCATGGTTGCCTCACAGGCATAGTTGTTGTTGATTTTTGCATTATTTTGTGTTTTGGTAGTGAGACATTTGCCCTACGGGATACCTTTTTTGGTTGTTTTTATAGACAATAATATGTTTACTTCCATATATATTGCCAGAATAAGAAATAAAATTTCTCACTTGATACTTAAGACCATAAGAATTATTAACAATAAATAAATCCATGACAATGTATAAGGAATAATAACACCAGCAGAGTATGAAACAAATAAGAACAAAGAGACAGCAATTTTTAATTTAGACATAGAAAAAGCTTTCAATACCATAAACTAGGAGTATTTATTTATGTTATTAAAAATAATTTCCCCCAAACTTTGATAAAACATTCATAAATTTATTCATAGGTTCATAGGTTCATACTAGGCTATCTGCCCTAGGGCATTTATAAGCCTAGCCAGAGTGTACTTGGCTTTCGCCACCCATTTTAAATTAATTTTGCTATGCCCTTTTTCGAGGTTAGTATACTGTGCCTCTGTCTAACAGTGACACAGAAGTGATACCCGGGGTAAACCTATGATCTCCCATCCACTCATCAAGATTCCTCTTGAAGAGAGTCAATGAGGGACTCTGCCTAACCTGGACTGATTTTATTCCAGAGTGAAGGGAGCCTCTGGGTTATGAATCTGTCCCTCCAGCATGTCCTATTCATTTCATTGCTGAGGCTCAAGTCTCTCACGCGCGTAGCTCGATGGGATTTGGATTTTCTGAGGTGCAGCATGTCCATTAATTCCGGGTTGGACATGGCTTTATACGTCAGGCACAGATCGCCTCTGAGCAGGTGGTATGCCACTGAGTAGAGCTGGAGTTTCTTTAACTGGGCAGCATATGGCATCTGTTTGAGCCCTTTGATCCTCTTGGTGAGGTACTTTTGGGGTCTTTCCAGTTGCTGCAGGTGTCTGGTAAGGTACATCCCAAAAGGGGCATTGTACTCAATTATGGTCCTGATCAGGGATGAGTAAAGAGGCACAATGACCTCCCCTGATCTAGATGTGAATCCCTTCATGATTAGGTGGGCTATATAAAATGCTTTTCTAACCACTTTGGCCACGTGGTTGTCAAATGAGAGATTGCTATTAACTTGGGTCCCCAGGTCCCTAATTACTTCTTCTGTACTTAATGGATTACCACCTATGTGGTAATTTGTGGGCACTTTGTTTTTGCCAAAGGGGATGACTATACACTTTTTGGCATTTAGCTTGAGGCCATGGCTCTGGCACCAGTTGTCTGTTTCTATGAGGCCCTTTTGGAGGATGCTTGTGTCAGCTAGAGAGTCGATTATGGTGCCCAGTTTGCAGTCATCTGCGAACTTGGTCAGCCACAGTCCTTCCGTGTTGGCCTGTACCTCCGAGAAATATATACCGAACAAGAGAGGTCCCAGGACTGAGCCTTGTGGGATGCCACTTGTAACTGGTTTGGAGTCTGACATGGCTCCAGCAATTCTAACCATGTGGGTTCTGTCCTAGAGCCAGTTTGCAACCCATCTAGTGACATAGGGGTTTATATTTAAGCTGGTGAGCTTATCTATAATGCCCGAGTGGGGTATTGTATCGAAGGCTTTTGCGAGGTCCAGGTAGGCTGTGTAGACCACCTTCCCCTCATCAATGGCCTTGGTGACTGTTTCAAAGAAATCGATCAGGTTTAGGAGGCAGGATCTGCCCTTAACAAAGCCAGACTGGGTAGGATCCAGTGTCTGTAGGTCCCCAATATCTTTATTTATGAGGTCCATGATGATCCTTTCCATAGCTTTGCAGACCAAGCTAGTCAGGCTTATGGGGCGATAGTTTCCAGGATCCGTTGAGGCACCACCTTTGTGGTGAGGGACCACTGTTGCTGTACGCCACTCTTTGGGTACATATCCTGTAGTAAGGCTGAGATTGAACAGTAGTTTTATGTTTGGGTTTAGCTCTTCTTGGAGTTCATGTAGGACACAGCCCGGGACACCGTCTGGTCCCATTGATGCTGTGTTTTTTGCTTTGGAGATGGCGGCTCTTACCTGAGCATCTGAGATGTCAGGTGGCAGCACTCTGCTGGGATAGATATTTGCCATTTTGGTGGGGAGGGGGGGGGGAGTTTGCGCTGAACCTGTCAGCTAGGATGTTGGCAATGTCTGTGGGTTCGGTGTATTTTTTGTCATTTTGGACTAATTCTGTGCATATCTGGGAATTCCCACCCAGGTTCCTAACATAACTAAAGAAAGCCTTGTGATTAACATTAGTGTCCTGTGCAATTTTTCTCTCGAAGCTGGCCTTAGACGGTTTAATGAGTGCCCGTAGTTTTTTGCTAATACTGATCAGAGATGCCTTCCTTTTTTGGGATTTTGCTCTATCATGTAGTAGCTTCCTCCTTCTATTGTATAGTTTGTTTATGGCTGGGGTCCATCAGACAGGACGTCTGCCTTTGGAGGATTGGGTCTTGGTTTTAATTGGGATTGCATGATCCATGCATTCCTGAAGGTGTTCATAGAATGCATTTATAAAGGATTCTGCGGTCTGGGCCGTATTTTCCACACGCCCGGGGGCTTTGAAGGATTCCACCTCGGTTTTGAGGAGTGTGAAATTTGCTTTAGAGAAGTTTTTCACTGTGGTTTTCTGGGCAGGGGGTGGGGACGGGATGTGAATATCCAGTGAGATTAGTTTATGGTCTGATCTTACCAGTGAGGGATACACTTCTGGTCTGGAGCATAGAGTCCCCATGTTGGTGATGATCAGGTCCAGTATGTTTTCCCCTCTTGTGGGAGTGGTAACAAGTTGCTCCATAGCATTTGAGTTTATAAATTCTAGGAACCTTTAGGCTAGGGTATTGGAGCTAGAGTAATGCTCCCAGTCTATGTTTGGGTAGTTGAAGTCGCCCAATATAATGGTGTTTGGAGAGACCTTCATATTTTCCAGTGTTCTCAGGAAGGCCGAGTGGGGTTCCTGGGTTTGGGAGGGTGGTCTGTAGCAGGCTATAAACTGGAAGGCAGTTTTACCCACTGTTAGTTGCACATGGATAGTCTCTGATGCTTCGTGCTGTGCCACCAACCTGGAGGTGTGGGTATCTTTGGCGAATATTGATACTCCCCCTCCTTTTGTGGTTCGGTCCAAGTTTTGGGGCCGAAAAGCATGGTATGAGGTATAACCTGGTAGTGCTGGGGTGCTCTCGGGAGCCTTGAACCAGGTTTCTGTTACTGCACAGATGTCAATGTTCTCCATGCTAAGGAGAGTTTCGAGTGCGTGCATCTTGAGGTTTAGACTTCTGGCGTTGAGTAGCATTACTCTTAGTTTCTTATCCCTTGTGATACCTATGGAGGTGGGTTTGCCTTTTGAGCCTTGCCTATAAAAGGCACTATGGGGGTAGCAACAGCCTTTGCCAATATCCAAAAGCCAAGGGGTGACAGGTGCAAGCCGTCCCTAGCGAAGCATCGTGGTTTGTCGAGCATGTCATCCCAGGCTGACAGGCATTGGATCCCCTTTGAATGACACCAATACTTAAGCCAATTATTGAAATTGATCATCTTGTCTTCATATTGTGGCATCATTCTTGGTGAGGGTAAGATGCTACTCAAGGTCAGGGTCATACCGGCCTGGGCTACATGCTCAGAGAGCTCCTCTATGTCTCTTTTCATGTAGTCCAGGGAGGTACGTCTCAGGTCATTCACACCAGCATGGACAATGACTGAGTCATATTTGTACTTGCCTTGGAGTGACCTGAGTGCTTGTGTTATGTGGCGGATCCTAGCGCCTGACAGGCAGCTCACTGTGACCTTCTCCTTGTTCAGCCTGGTGAGCGGGACGTCAGTGTGCCTGACGATAGAGTCACCTATTACAAGTGTATCAGGTGTGTTGTTTAGCCTTAAGGGCTGTGACTGTTTGGCACACTGGCTTTGTGAGCTATGTGTTTTATGTGTTTTGTTTTGGGGTAGCGGTTGCTTGGGTGTCTGCTTTGGAGGTCTCTGCTGCTTAGGCAGATTTTTATTTAGAGCCTCCGAGTATGTTTTTGTGTGTTTATGTATTTGGTTTGCTGTCGTGATAGGTCTATGTGAGACTGGAATTTTAGTGAGTGTAGTTTCCTTCTCCTCCTGACTGGTTACGCCAGTACTGAGTTGAGAGAGCTTAGCCTCCAGTTTGGCTATATGGTTGCATCTCTCACATGTTTTGGAATTTGTTGGGAGGAGGAGAGGGTTGTCTGTGTACATGAGGCAGTTGTAACATTGCCTCAAGATTCCCAGATTCACCAGCTGGACCAGAGAGGAGATTGACAACTGACCTTTGAGAGGAGATTGACAACTGACCTTTGGACATGCTAGAATAGTATTGGGAATTCCTTTATAATTAAAAAAAAGGGCCAATGGGGAACAAGGTACTCAAGGGGAGTTTGTGAGGGTGTAGTGCTTTTAATTTTTTAGTGCTGACTTAGTGAGCAAGTGCCAGGCAACTTAAATGCAATGTGTTACAGGTAACTTAAATGCAAAAACGACAAACAGTAACTTTCTTTCAAGTGAAACAAGGAAATAAGTACAGTAAGCAATGCAGATATCACTAGGGATCCACAGAAGCGCTGAAAAGCCGCGTTTTAGGTGGAATTAGCGTTTCAGAGAAATAACAAGCAAACAAACAACAAGCATACAAACAAAGCTAGATTCAGCAGGCCTGGATCTAGTCTATGCTACAGCAAACAATGTGTACCAATTTCAGTAAGAAACAGTTCAAATATGCAGGCGCTATAAGCCTTTAACCAGAAATTCCCACCTCAGAAGGGCAGAGTCCAGCCTCTCCTCCCACAAGTGTGCAGACCACGAACCTTCTTAATGTAAAATAACTGGCCTGAAGCCCAAGTGCTTAAACCAGAACTAATACACTTTTAGAATAACAGACACTGAGCCCTCAATCAGCAGTTCCCAACTTAGAAGGATGTAAGCTACCTGTCCTGCCACCACAGTGCAGGCCACAAACCTTCCTAATGTAAAACAACTGGTCTGAAGCCCCAGTGCTTAATCCAAAAGACTTAGAATGATAGCTACACTTTAATCGAGTTACTACCAAGCAGTAATAAATACAATTGAATACTTTAAAGAATGCCTGGATTAGTTCTCAAGTTATACAAACAAAGCTAGATTCCGCAGGCCTGGATCTAGTCTATGCTACAGCAAACAAGGTGTACCAGTTTCAGTAAGAAGCAGTTCAAATATGCAGGCACTATAAGCCTTCAACCAGAAATTCCCAGCTCAGAAGGGCAGAGTCCAGCCTCTCCTCCCACAAGAGTGCAGACCACGAACCCTCTTAATGTAAAATAACTGGCCTGAAAGCCCAAGTGCTTAAACCAGAATTAATACACTTTTAGAATAACAGACACTGAGCCCTCAATCAGCAGTTCCCAACCTAGAAGGATGTAAGCTACCTGTTCTGCCACTACAGTGCAGACCACAAACCTTCTTAATGTAAAACAACTGGTCTGAAGCCCAAGTGCTTAAACTAAAAGGCTTGGAATGAGTTACACCAAGCAGTAATAAATACAATTGAGTACTTTTAAGATGACGCAAAAGCAAAATAAAGTAGGAAGAAACACAAATACAGTAAAAGCAGATAATTTTTTTTTTTTTAGTGGAAAGAGAGAAAGGAAAGAGAAGAAGGAGTAGCAGAAACTAAGCTGATTGGCCTTCTCAAATGTTCTCCCTGTACTGGGTAGAATGAGGTAATGACACTAGACTGGGAGGAGGGTCCCAGATCAAATTTACACTAGGGGCGGGCAACTGCAAAGCCACCAACTATAAAAACACTATACCAACAGTGAGGGAGGGTGGGAAACAAACTGCAGAAATGTTTCTCACAGCTGAAAAGACTCTTCATAATTATGAAGTTAAATTAGACCAAGAAGCAGAAGAATCTCCCAGAAGCAGTAAACAGAAAAAGACAAGGATGCCTAATGTCACATATACTTTTCATTCTAGCCATCAAGCCATTGGCTAACATTATAAGAGGTAATAAAGATATAGTAGGTTTTAAAATAATCAATCAGTACACCTAAAATATATTGCCCTTCAGATGATATTTTACTATCACTTATAGTTATAGAATCATCCTTCAAAGAAACACAGAAGAAACTTAAATACTTTACTGATATTTCTGAACTGAATGTAACAGTAATAAAACTAAGGGCTGGATTCCATAAAGTTTGTGGATTTCAGCTGCTTTCACCAATATCAGCACTAAACTTGTGAATAACATTGTAATATGTAAGTGTACCACAAGAAACTTGGAATAGCTTAGAGCACAATGGAGTATTGTAGTAGAAACAGCACACTAAGTAAATATGCAAGTAATCCTTGAATAATAAGAAAGGGGTGCATTTGTAATACATATTTTCACAAATTTGCCTAGAAACATTAGACAATTATGGATATTTCCAAAATTCATTCACTATCAATAAATAATTGCTTCAAAGCTCCAATGCCATTTGCAATATACATCATCAGCAATCCTTGCAGTAAGCTCAAAGACAACTACGGGTATCTCCATAAGACATGTATTAATAAAATATGCCTGCTTCCACTTATGGATTCCAAGGGAATCCATAAAATTTCTAATGAAAAAATGAATTCAGGCAAAAGGCAATCACTGCCACATTGCCACAGCTAACATTAGCTAGCAATGGATTCAAGACCTGTGTGAGGAACACAAATACCACGCACCCCCAAGAACAGTGGGAGAAAGAAAAGAGGATTTGGGATATGGATGAAGAAGAGGAACACACGAGGGATATTGGAAAAGAAAAATCTGAGGGAAAGTTAGAAGGGGCAATTGTTTTTTTTGTTTTGTTTTTTTTTTGTGGTGGGAATAAACCCCATTTTTTTCTGTTAAGAATGGAAGAAAATAGAAACATAGGGAAAGGGGAGGAGAAGGCCATCACAGCAGGTATACCGAGAGAACAAATATCACAACACAAGACAGACAAAGGTTGGGAAAAAATCATTAACATTAGGTAAGTTACACAAATGGCACACTGCACAACACATGGAATGGAAAGTTATCAAACATGGTGGGGATGCATACCAGCCATGGTGAAATGCAGAAAAACATATCTATCTATGCACTATCTTGTTATAACTTGTTGCAAACTGCCTGGCAGTCATATATTCTCTACTATTTCCTGCCGAAACTAGGATAGCAAGTAGCTGTAGCATAGTCCAGATACAGGTTTGCTGCATCTCAGTCTGTTTGTAGTGACTGCTTGTTCTAAACACATTTCCCAGGCCATTTTGGATTGGAAGCAGCCTTTCTCCACACTAGTGAGAGGATTCTGCTAATTGAAACCTGTTTGGTGAAGGGTGGTTGGTCTAGGGCTTGGAGTAAGCATCCCCATTTGTCCTTTTGAACCTTTTTAAAGTTTTTTTTTCAAGTTTTTAGCTTCTGGTATTTAAGGCCTGCATTTGAGCATGTTTCTGCTTGTTTGTCCTGTGCTGAACCGAGGTGGGCTACCAGCTAGAAGTCTGAGATGAGATACCAAATTACTAGATGCTTCTGAGCTTCCTAAAAACAATAAGTTGTCTGTTTTTCTACTTATTTATACTATTTACTGTACTTTTTTATTGCCTACCACCTACTTTTATACCGTATTTATATACTGTGTACTGAACTACACTGTTGTACAGTAATTGTGTGCCTCACTGTGCCTGTTAAATCATATTTTATTGCTGTTTTCACTGTTTACCAAGCTGTTTTTGCTGTTTTCACTGTTTGTTAAGTATTTATTGGTATTTTTTGCTGTTGCAAAGCAATCTGTTCTGCTTGGTCTGGTTTTCTTGTGAAGTAGTGTTAAAATAACTGACGTTAACTGTTTAAAACATTCTTTAGAGTCTCCTTGCTGATTTTCTGTTGTTTAAAATGTTTTTATGTCTCACTGCTATTTTCTGCTGTGCTAAACATTCTCTAGTGGTTCCTACCGAAACTAGGGTAGTTAGTAGCTGTAACATTGATACAAATTTGCTGCATCCGGGAATGTTTGTAGTGTCTGTTTGTTCTGAGCATGTTTTCCAGGCCATCTTGGATTGGAAGGGGCCTTTTTACACTCTAGTGAGAGGATTGTGCTGATTGGAACCTGTCTGGTGAAGGGTGGTTGGATTAGGGCTTCGAGTAAGCATCCTCATGGTCCTTTTGAACCTTTTTAACTTTTTTTCAAGTTTTAGCTTTTGGCATTTGAGCATGTTTCTGCTTGTTTGCATGTCATGCAGCACTGTGCACTGCCGCACAATTGTGTGCCATAGCCAGTCAGATTAATTCAACAGTATTTCCTTTAGATACAGATGGACACAGTTAGTTTAGCCCTCCCACTAAATACTTTTATGGTCAAAGAAATACTGCTAGTGAGCTGAAACCTTTTAAACTACCAACAAAAAACCCAGGCAGAAATAGGCATCACTGAGTTCCTCCTTGATCTATCCTGAAAAGCCCCCCCGCCAGTGATAACAGTCTTCAACCTAGCATTATGGACAGTTGGACCACCCTTGTTTCTCCTGCCAACACTGTTGACTTAAGTCTCTTGAGGCAGTGTAACAATTGCCTCATGTACACTGACATCCCTCTACTAATAACTCACTCTAGTACAGAGTGGGAAAGATGTAGCTACACCAAGAATCTTGAATCTATGCTGCCTTGCACTCAAAACAGTAACACAAAAGAGGTTCTCAACCCACCCCACCACTACACATGCATATAGTACCACTACTCATAACATTCAGTATGCATCTAACAGAAAAATCAACATATGGAGAGGTTCTCTCAAAAAAACTACCAAGACACCAGAGACCTCCAAAACACAAGACTGCTACAACTAACTCAGTTGCCACAGCTCTCATGACACACAGCAACACCAGTGTCTCACCTACCAACCCCGTAAGGCGTAGCACTCAAAAAACAAATGTTCTAGTTACTGGAGACTCAATAGTGACACACACAATATTCCACTTACCAGGTTGGACAAGGAGAAAGTCAGTCAGCTGCCTATCTGGTAACAGGATTTGTCAGATCACGCATGCACTCAGGTCTCTCAGCAGCAAGTACCATTATGACTCTGTCATAGTTCATGATGGAGTGAATGACCTGAGACGAACCTCACTGGACTGTATGAAGAGAGATATGATTGTGCTTTCTGAGCAAGTGTCCCAGGCATGCATGTCCTTAGCCTTGAGTAGCATTCTACCCTCACGTAGGATGATGCCACAGTATAAACAGAAATGACTGACTTCAATAATTGGCTTACTTTTTGGTGTCATTCAAAGGAGATCCAGTTCCTGTCAGCCTGGAAAGCCATGGTCGACAAACCTCTCTACTTTGCCAGAGAGGGTTTGCACCTGGCATCTCTAGGCTTTTGGTTGCTGGCAAAGGCTCCTGGCTCCCCCATAGTGTCTTTTTTAGGCAAGTCCTCGAAAACAAACCAACATAAAATTTGCCAATCATAACAAAATTAGGGTCATGCTGCTAAACACTAGGAGCTTAAATCAAAAACTGCACACCCTGGAAGCACTTCTATCACTGGAAGATATAGATGTCTGTGCAGTCACAGAAACCTGGTTCAAGGCCTCAGAGTACCCCAGCCTTGCAAGGCTACAATGCCTTCCACACCTTCAGACCACAAAATGACCATGTAAGAACCAAAGGAGATGGTGTTTCTAGCTAGAGTAGAGATAAATTCACCTCCTGTCTAGTTAGTCTGGATAACTCCATGGAGTTACTCCAAGTACAGGTTACAGTGAGTAAGACCCCCGTTCAAGTCATAGTCAGTTATAGATCCCCATCCATGGGTCATGACGTGCATGAGGCCTACTTTACCAAACTGGAGACAATCCAAATATTACTGAACACTCTGGTTATGGGGGATTTCAATTATTCCACCATCAGCTGGGAAACCTACACTAGCCCTAACTCGCTAGCTCAAAAGTTCCTCGACTTTAACTCAAATGCCCTGCAGCACGTTGCTCATAATCTGACAAGAGGAACAAACATACCAGATCTGGTCCTCACTAACATGTCAAACAAATGCACTACAGCAACTGTCGGACCCTCATTAGTTAAATCTGACCACAAATCAGTCAACTTTGAGTTGACAGTAACACCAGAACTCACAATGGGTGAAATCAGACTAAAAAACTTCACCAAGGTAAACTATACCATCCTAGGTGAAGGTATAAATGCATTTTGAGCTCCACCCCCAGCTGGAAGTTGTAATTACATTGAAGCTTACACTATAGCCCTGTACAATTACTTGCATAAGTGCATAGACTCAGCTGTACCAGAAAGGATCAAAGCCAGGGTCCCAAGTAAAAACAAGCTACCGTGGTTGACATCCAGCATCAACAAATTTTACAATAAATGCAAAAAGTTGCTGTCCAAGAAAACAAAGGTGAGACCCCAGCAATGGAAAAGCACCCTCCTCAGCCTCTACAACTTGTCAAATCCTCTAAGGGCTTCTTTGAGAAAAACTTAGCAAACACAGCCAAGGATAACCATAAGGCCTTTTACAACTATGTACATAGCCTAAAAGCAAGGGCCCAAGAATGTGCAGAACTAGTGACCAACGGTATCACACACACTGACCCCACAGAGATCCAACGGTATCACACACACTGACCCCACAGAGATCCAACGGTGTCACACACACTGACCCCACAGAGATCCAACGGTATCACACACACTGACCCCACAGAGATCCAACGGTATCACACACACTGACCCCACAGAGATCCAACGGTATCACACACACTGACCCCACAGAGATCCAGCGGTATCACACACACTGACCCCACAGAGATCCAACGGTATCACACACACTGACCCCACAGAGATCCAACGGTATCACACACACTGACCCCACAGAGATCCAACGGTATCACACACACTGACCCCACAGAGATCCAATGGTATCACACACACTGACCCCACAGAGATCCAACGGTATCACACACACTGACCCCACAGAGATCCAACGGTATCACACACACTGACCCCACAGAGATCCAACAGTATCACACACACTGACCCCACAGAGATCCAACGGTATCACACACACTGACCCCACAGAGATAGCAAACTTTCTAGTGGATAGCTTTGGCAAAAACTTCACTCCTTTATCTCTCCCATACCTATCACAACCCCCACCATATCTGATGAACAGGTCATCAAAGCCTTCTCCAAGGCAAAAAACACAGCCTCTATGGGACCAGATGGTATCCCAGGCTGTCTTCTAAACAGGCTAAAACATGAACTAGCATCAGCATTAGGTACTCTTTTCAATCATAGTCTAACCACAAGCTTTGTTCCTGCAGAATGGAGAACAGCAACAGTTATTCCCCTTCACAAAGGTGGCCTAGAAATAGACCCAGGGAATTACAAACCCATAAGCCTAACCAGCCTTATCTCTAAGGCCATGGAATGTATCATTATGGACTCTATAAATGAAGACATAGAAGACCTCCAAACTCTGGATCCTATCCAATACAGCTTTGTCAAGGGGAGATCCTGTCTGTTAAATCTGTTATATATATATATATATATATATATATATATATATATAGATAGATATAGATATATATATATATGTATATATATATATATATATATATATATATATATATAAATAACGAGAGAGAGAGAGAGAGAGAGAGACATTTATAACAGTGCATTCTGTTTATTAAAATACTCTACATTTGGAAAATAGGTAGCATACACAGCAGGATCTGATGTATGGACAGATGCATTACTCAAATGTTTCTGAATTTATATTCCCAAATGTTTTAAAATTTTCATCCATTTAAATCAAAATGCTTATAAATTAAACAGTAAAGTGCAGAATATTTCGGCCACTCTCATAGCATAAGCACAAAAACAGCCTCTCATAGCTAAGCTGTTACATATCACCATTTCAGATCAATTAATAAATTAGTGTTCCAGATATTCTGTCAAAAAGTTAAAAAAAAAATAACAGAACAGTTTACTTCATAGAGATCAAATGAGAGTAGTTAAAAACAGTAAAGACATGCCCCCGTATGTGCAGGAACAGTGCAGGAGCTCCAGGAGGCAATATGGACACCGTGCGATCTAGGAATAAGCTGCAAGGATGTACACAAGTGCTCCGGCACAATTCCAGCATGGACGCAGCTCCTGTATGAAAATTACCCAATTTGCAGGTGAAAACCATGCAAATGAGGTGAATTTGTGATCCAGGAAGCTGTCAGTCGGCCGTGCAGGACTAGTGTAGTGTGCAGAAATGTACTCGGTTTGTAACTGAATACATTTCTGCAAACTACAAAATGGAGCCGTGATAGCTCCAAATAAAGTGTATTAATTATTGGAAACTATGCCAATGGCCAAATATATGGCCACTGGCATGGAAAACAGTTTCAAAAATTAAAAAAATAACTTTTATTTTTTTTTAGCTGATTTCGGCTGTTTAAGCGTAGGGCAAACAAGATCTGGCCAAAAATATAAAAAATAACATGAAATAAGCATTCTAACCAAAATCACTATTTTGCCATTATACTCAATGGCAGGCAGAAGACAACATGGCCAGTGAATAGTGGTTGCTAAGGGGGGAGGCTCAGTGTGGGACCTGTAATTATGCATTAGCAGGCAATCCTATGCAAATTTGGGGAATGATACTGAATCCTAGATTTCCTCTCAATGCTAGCCAGCACCCAACAGTGTAAGTGCAGGAATGGCATGGTCCAAGCCTAAGAGTTAGCTGACATCATGGGGGGGGGGTGTCAGACATACTTTAAGTGGATTGGAGCCCTGTGGCTCCGTTTTGTCCTTAGCTTAGCAGAGCTAAGCAAGGGGGTGTGTCTGAGTCTGCCTACCACTCTTTACATTGCCTAAGCGGGTGTCTGTGCCGCGCACTGGATTTTAATGGAAAAAAAGTAAACCAGGAAATAGCATCTCTGTGCACATTTGAGCACTGTGTTTGCACTGCACACCCCTGGGCTTAAACAGGAAGGCAATGGGAAGGAAAAACAGCAGTAGGAAGGTAATCAAGGAGAACTAGCATAGCTGGCAGGTGAAATGTAGCAGAATCAGCCAATTACATAGGCAGCAGCCCAGCCCAGAACACTAGTATAAACTATGCAAACACCTTTCCCTCTGTTTTTTCCAACATACTCTACACCACCGGTGTATACAAGTGGGGAAATTTTAACAAACAAAAACAACAAAATGATAGGGGCTGCAGTAGCTATCATACATCAACATGTGGAAGAGGCTGAGGGTGATGAGGATGAGAATGCTGTCGACCAACCCATAGTGAGGGGATGGAGAAGTGTGTACAGACCCAGGGTAACCTACCAGGGGATACATGAGCTGGAGATAGTGGAGCGCTATAGGGTGGACAGGGATCTCCTACAGCAAATTGTTGAGCTGTGCCGGCCATGCCTGACACACAGAACTAACAGAGGGGAACCCATCCCAGTGGATACCAAAGCATGTGGCATGTGTATGCCTAAGAATACTAGCCGCAGGTACCTTACAAAGGCCAACTGGGGATATCATGGGGATCTCACAGGCATCAACATCCAGGGTACTCCACCAGTTCCTGGATGCCATGTCAGCACATGCCGGTGAGCACATATATTTCCCCAACACCCGTGAGGCGTTGGCCAGCAATATGCATCTCTTCCACCAAATAGCAGAATACCCTGAGGTAGTGGGTGCTATAGACTGCATGCACATATGCATCAAAGCACCACCCGGTGAGCAGGGTAGGGTCTACATCAACCGCAAGGGCTTCCCCTCCATCAACTGCCAGGTCATGTGCGATGCCCAGGGCATTATAATGAATGTGTGTGCTGGCTGCCCTGGAAGCTATCACAACTCCCACATCTGGCATCTGAATCAGCTGTACCAGAGATTTGCCAATGGGTACATCCCTAATGGTCACCTAGTGGGGGATGCTGGTTATGCACTGGAGCCGTGGCTGATGACACCCATCAGAAATGCGCACACACCCGAACAAGAACTCCATAATAAGGCACATGCACAGACCAGAATTATAATAGAGCATGTGTTTGGGATGCTCAAGTCATGGTTCCAGTGCCTGGACACATCCGGTGGAACCTTGCAGTACTCACCAGCTACATGTAATCAAATTTTCATTTGGTCAAGGAGAAAGCTACTACATGACAGAGCAAAATCCCAAAAAGGGAAGGCATCTCTGATCAGTATTAGCAAGAAACTTCGATCCCTCATAAAATCATCAAAGGCCAGTTTCGAACGAAAAATTGCCCTAGACACTAAAGATAATCACAAGGCCTTCTTTAGTTATGTCAGAAACATGGGCGGAAACTCCCAGATATGCTCTGAATTGTTGCATAATGGTACAAAATATACCAAACCTACAGACATAGCCAACATCCTGGCAGACAGATTCAGAGCAAACTTCTCCCCCCTTCCCCCTAAAGGAGCAAATGCCTATCCCAACTGAATGTAACCTCCCTGACATCACAGATGCACAGGTGAAAGCTGCCCTCTCCAAAGCAAAAAACACAGCATCTGTGGGACTGGACGGTGTCCCAGGCTGTGTCTTACATGAGCTCCAAGAAGAACTGAACCCTCACATTAAGTCACTGTTCAAACTTAGCCTTACTACAGGATATGTACCCAAAGAATGGCATACAGCTACAGTGGTCCCACTCCACAAAGGTGGTGCCACAACGGACCCCAGAAACTATCGCCCCATAAGCCTGACTAGTCTGGTCTGTAAAGCTATGGAGCGTATTATCATGGAAGTCATAAACAAAGACATTGGGAGCCTCCAGACACTGGACCCTACCCAATTCGGCTTTGTTAAGGGCAGATCTTGCCTCTTGAACCTAGTTGATTTCTTTGAAACAGTTACCAAAGCTATAGATGAGGGCAAGGTAGTCCACACAGCCTACCTGGACCTTGCAAAAGCCTTCGACACAATACCCCACTCGGGCATCATAAATAAGCTTACTAGCTTAAATATCAACCCCTATATCACAAGATGGGTTGCAAACTGGCTCAGAGATAGAACCCACATGGTCAGAATCACAGGTGCCATGTCCGAATCCAAAACAGTTACAAGTGGCATCCCACAGGGCTCAGTTCTGGGACATTTCTTGTTCGGTATATACTTCTCTGAGGTTCAGGCTAACACGGGGGGATTATGGCTGACAAAGTTCGCAGATGACTGCAAACTGGGGGCCATAATTGAATCTCCAGCTGACACAAGCATCCTCCAAAAGGGTCTCACAGAGATGGATGCTTGGTGCCAGAATCACGGCCTCAAGCTAAATGCTAAAAAGTGCATAGTCATTCCTTTTGGGAAAAACAAGGTGCCCACAAATTACCACATAGGTGGTAATCCATTAAGTACGGAAGAAGTAATTAGAGATTTGGGGACCGACGTAGATAGTAATCTCTCCTTTGATAATCACGTTGCCAAAGTGGTTAGAAAGGCCTTCTATATAGCCCACCTTATCACGAAAGGGTTCACATCTAGATCAAGAGAGGTCATTGTGCCCCTCTACTCATCACTCATCAGGCCCATAATTGAATACAATGCCCCTTTTGGGATGTACCTTACCCGACACCTGCAGCAACTGGAGAGACCCCAAAAGTACCTCACCAAGAGGATCATGGGCTACAAACAGATGTCCTATGCAGCTTGACTAAAGAAACTCCAGCTCTACTCAGTTGCTTACCGCCTACTCAGAGGCGATCTATGCCTGACGTACAAAGCCATGTCAGACCCAGAATTAATGGACATGTTCCACCTCAAAAAATCCAAGTCCCTTAGAGCTACACGCTCCAGGGAACTAAACCTCAGCACAAAAATAAATAGGACATGCTGGAGGGACAGATTCATTTCCCAGAGGCTCCCCTCACTCTGGAATAGAATCCCAATTCATGTTAGACATAGCCCCTCGCTGACCCTCTTCAAGCGAAATTTGGACGCGTGGATGGGAAATCGCAAATTCACCCCTGGGATCTCTCCTGTGTCCCTGCTAGACAGAGGCACAGTAAACTAATCTTAAAAGGGTACCTTCTGTGACCTACTTACAGAGGCACAGTAGGCTAATCTAATAGGGAGGCGGAAGCCAAATACACTCTGGCTAGGCTTATAAATGCCCTAGGGCAGATAGCCTAGTATCTACCTATGAACCTATGAACCTATGCTACACAATATGATCTTGCTGGAAACAGCTGTAGCAGGAACAGCATGGGGCAGGGCCATGCAGCCCCCCCACCATTGCCAAGGTCTGCACAGGCACAGAGTGACTCAGAGGAGGAAAAACCTGAGTCTGCCCCAGTAGGCAGAAGGAGGCGTGCCTAGTATGCCCTGACCTTGGCAAAGAGGCAATGCATAGCACATACACTGACACAATAGGGACCCTGGGAATGACCCCTCTCTCTGACTCACACATACAGTAAAAGAGATGCCAAACATGACACCACCTGTGCTCAACCATGTATAGGGAGTGTACTATGTGCATCTGGCATAGGCAGTCCTCCAGCACCATCCTCAATACAGGCACAGCCACAAAGTAAGTAACTCTTCTTACCTATTGCTGAATGGAGTAGTATGTGTTGTTACTTGTATCTATGGTATGGATGTGAGCATGCAAGGGAATCGAGTGGTTGAATGGGAAGCCAGCAGATAGTAGACACCTATAGTGGCAGCATGAGATCTGTAACAAATACTGGTGTCACCACAGTAGCCAGTACTATACATGGTAACAAAACCCACTGCAGGAAATGTGCTGGGCCACATGTGTGTCCATATGACACACACATACCAGTCAGGGAGGTTCACATACCCAACAACAGTCTCAGCCAGCAGGACAGGTGTAGACAAACACAAACAAAGGCTGCGCTATGGCCTCCGAATGATGCCTATGGGTAACCCCCCCCAGGCCTACACAGACAGACTACAGCAGGTCAGGCAGTGGGATGTTAGTTCTGAAGGATAAGAAGTCAGAAACTGATATGTAGATCAATCAAACCTAAGACCTGTAGTACACTGATATGCCTCTAGTCAGCATGGTAGGTTAGAATATAGAATGAAATGGAATACCTGACATACCAGTACAGTCATAGCAAATGTGTACAAGTGTCAAGTGTGCCCCCCCAATCCTATGTAGAAATGTAGTAGCAGTCTGGTGTGCCCCCCCCCCAATCTGATGTAGGCACGTAGTAACAGTCAGGTGTGCTCCCTCCAATCCTATGTAGAAATGTAGTAACAGTGAGGTGTGCCTCCCCATTCCTATGTAAAAATGTAGTAACAGTCTTGTGTGTCCCCCAATCTGATTTAGACAAGTAGTAACAGTCAGGTGTGCCCCCAATCCTATGTCGAAATGTAGTAACAGTGAGGTGTGCCTCCCCCATTCCTATGTAGAAATGTAGTAACAGTCTGGTGTGCCCCCCAATCCGATGTAGACATGTAGTAATGGTCAGGTGTGCCCCCCTAATCCTATGTAGAAATGTAGTAATAGTCTGGTGTGCCCTGCCCCCAATCTGATGTAGACACATAGTAACAGTCAGTAGTGTCCCCCCAATCCTTTGTAGAAATGTAGTAACAGTCTGGTGTACCCCCACAATTTGATGTAGACACATAGTAACAGTCAGGTGTGCCATCCCAATCCTATGTAGAAATGTAGTAACATGTATGTATAGGTATAATACCAGTGGAGCACAGATTACCTGAGGTGGCCAAGGCAGCAGGATAGATTGTAACATGTGTACAATATGCAGGTATGCATGTGTTTGGTTGGTGTGTGTTTTATATTGTGTGAGAGTGGTCAGTATGTATGCATGGTGAGGTTTGTCCTGGTGGCCATTGCCCAGTACTGCCAATGACATGGCCAAGTCTTCACAACTGCAGTGCCAAACACAATGCTCCCCAGTATAACACATTCTAGCAGTAAGCCATTGTAAATGTATGGAAGTAATATGTGTCACCATCTGAAAGATGGACATGGCATGACTGTTGGGCCAGATATACAAGCAGTATACATGGGGAAGTACCCCAGACAGACAGTGTATAATGTGTAACTGTTAAATGGACATACCCTTGGAATTGTACATACAGGTTTGCAGCACATTATCTGGGCTTGTAGTAGGGAATACCGATGTCGTCTGGCCAAACACTCGCAGACCACAAAGGTCATAGGAATGATGTATTGACAAACAGCTGATGGCCCTGCACAAGCCAGCATAAGTGGAATGTCCCATGCACATCTGTGAGTCAGATGCAATTAGTGTCCATAGCACACATGCACCCAGCTCACCCAACCACCAACCACAGGTACCTGTCCGGTCTTATCCCTGCTGTTGGGAATGTGTACAATATGACCCCCACTTGTGTATGACAATAGAGAAAGAATGCAGCATGCAGTGCAGGTACACCATGCAGGTGTGTCCTTAGCTGTAAGCAGCACCCTGCCAGCATCCACACCACTAGATCAATACTGACAAAGTATTGGCATGAACACCTAGCACACCTACCCTGTCACCCCAGGGGAATATAGTTTATTGCAGTCTGGGACTGTAGGGCTGACAGAATGCAACAGCCTGCTACAGCTGGCCTGTATCACTACCACATGGCCTACAGTCCTCTGCCAAAGGCCTGTGTCTCACCCATACTGCCAATGTATGTTATGTCATGGACTCTCAAATAACAACATAACAGTCCACAGAACCCATGTGCAAGGCCATGTGGACAAACCACAGTCGCACATCCACCATGTCCTACTGCATGAACTGTGGACCAACACCAATATTCTTCTGTGGTGAGGTGATAACTATAGGGAAAGTATCAGAAAATGTTTGCATAATGTATGGAAGAGGATAGAATAATAGAGAGGGGGTGGTGGGAGCATTGGCAGCATGGAGTGTGTGAACTCCGAAACAGCCATGTGCACATACTATCCCTGGCTGCAAACACAAGAATGGGTGGCTACAAACCTGCTCGTAAACCACAATAGGGGTAATGTTCTGACTTATGACCCCTGCCTCTGGGTAATCTGTGTGTATCTGTACAGCTGTGAGGTATTGCCACAGCAAGATAAGGCCATACTGTTACGTCAATGGATGTACAAGTATGGGATCTTCTGCCACCACTTTACCAAGATGCTAAACCAGTTACACAGACCCAGCAGCAAGTGTCTGCAGCTCCCCCTCTAGAATGGTATGAGTTTGCAAGAATATGTAGGCGTTTGACCTCAATACTGGACACAGCTGCATTCACCCTGTGTATCCCAGGACATCACTGCAAGCAAATATGTCTACCTGACAGTACTTGATGACATAAAACATCACAGTTTATAACAGTACACATGTCTGAATATCTCTGCTAACACCAGGACCATGTAGCAGAAGCAGCACAGACACAATAACCTATAGTAACCCACTATCCCTTGCCCATTTTGACCCCATATTGTCAACTGATCTACAGATATCCTGTAGAAACAGTTTGCTAGCTGTAGGTTTAGAACACAAAAGTCTGCACTGGAGTACAATCTACCTGGAATGGATTCACGCATACAATACAGAAGGACATACTGGGCATGTTCCCACACTTAGAGAAATGAAGGCAATGTCAGACAACAAAATACTGAAAGGTCATACTGGGCATGCTCACACACTTAAAGAAATGAAGCCCATATCTGGCAACAACAGTGGTCCACACATATCTGACAGTTGCAGATGTTAGTGCATACACTCCTCAGTATGCACCAGTCATGCTTTGCACACACATTGGATAGGAATACACACATATATCCAAGGACAACACACTATAATATGCCAAATGTACACATACATAGATGTGTGGAAGAGAGTGATAGTGACAAAGAGCCTTCCATCATGAGGCCTGTCCCACTCAGAACACAGCCAAATGGCTACAACCACATGATGTGTAAATGTCACTCACCATAGACATTTGCCTCTGGAATCCTTCAGCATTATAGACTCTGTGGTGCTACTGCTAATTGTGCAACATGACTGTACAAGGCAGTAGTCATCTAGCAGTTGTATACATGTACCTGTGGAATATAAACCTGTGTGTGCCTGAGTGTTGTGTGACTGCCTCTAGATGAATGGGTTATGGCCCATGCACACACACCGCACTCCTCATTGCCCTACTATGGCAAACCTGCTGATGTCATTCACTTTGAAATACACCTTTGGGAAAAGAGTAGCCCAGTAATCTCTGAGGCGCATCCTATAACTGCGTAATGCTGTAGTGTGATGAACTAGTTAGGTAGGAGTTCTAATCCCAGATGTGGCAACTGTGTTTGTCTGTGTAGGGAACAATGCTTTTTAGGCTAGTCACACTCACTACACATCAAATGCCCTACTTTGGCATGCCTGCTGTCATTCACTTTCAAATACACATTTGGTGAAAAAGTAGCCCAGTAATTTCCATGGCATGTTCTATAACTGCGTAATGCTGTAGTGTGATAAACTAGTTAGGTAGGAGTTCTAGTCCCAGATATGGCAAGTATAGATGTTTCTGTGTTTATCTTTGTAGGGAGCAATGCTTTTGAGGCTATTCACAGTCACTACAACCTCTAGTGCCCTTCTTTGCTAAGCCTGCTGATGTCATTCACTTTGAAATACACCTTTGGGGAAAGAGTATCACAGTTATCTCTCTGGCACATCCTATAACTGTATAATGCTGTAGCGTGATAAACTAGTTAGGTAGGAGTTCTAATTCCAGATGTGTTTACTGTGTGTGTGTTTGTCTGTGTAGGGATCAATGCTTTTTAGGCTAGTCACACTTAATTTCAAATGCCCTACTTTGGCATGCTTGCTGATGTCATTCACCTTGAAGTACACCTTTTGGGAAGGAATAGCCCATTCTTTTCTGTGGTGCATTCTGTAACTGCGTAATGCTGTAGTGTGATAAACCAGTTAGGTAGGAGTTCTATCCCAAGACATGGCAAGTGAGGATGTTTGTGTGTGTGTGTGTGTGTGTGTGTGTGTGTGTCAGTTTGTGTAGGAAGCAATGCTTTTGAGGGCATTCACAGTCACTACAACCTCAAGTGACCTTCTTTGGCAAGCCTGCTGATGTCATTCATTTTGAAAAACACTTTTGGGGAAGGAGTAGTCCAGTAATCTCCATGGTGCATCCTATAACAGTGTGATGCTATAGTGTGCTATAGTAGGTTGGTAGGAGTTCTATTCCCAGACATGGAAAGTGTGGATGTTTGTGTGCTTGTCTGTGTAGGGAGCAATGCTTTTGAGGCCATTCACAGTCAATACAACCTCCATTGCCTTCTTTGGCAAGCCTGCTGATGTCATTCCCTTTGAAATATACCTTTGGGGAAGAAGTAGTCCAGTAATCTCTGTGGTGCATCCTATAACAGCGTAGTGCTATAGTAGTTTGGTAGGAGTTCTATTCCCAGGCATGGCAAGTGTGGATGTTTGTTTGTCTGTCTGGAGAGCAATGCTTTTGAGGCCATTCACAGTCAATACAGCCTCCATTGCCCTTCTTTGGCAAGCCTGCTGATGTCATTCCCTTTGAAATACACTTTTGGGGAAAGTGTACTCCAGTAATCTCCTATGACACTGTAATGCGGTAGTGTGATATAGTAGTTTGGTAGGAGTTTAATTCCCAGACATGGCACGTGTGGATGCTTGTGTGAATGTTTGTCTGTCTGTGTAAGGAGCAACACTTTTGAGACCATTCACAGTCAATACAACCTCCATTGCCCTACTTTGGCAAGCCTGCTGATGTCATTCCCTTTGAAATACACCATTGGGGAAGGAATAGTCCAGTAATCTCCATGGCACATCCTATAACTGTGTAGTGCTGTAGTGTGATAAACTAGTTAGGTAGGAGTCCCAATCCCAGACATGGCAACTGTGAGACTTGGTGTGTGTGTGTGTGTGTGTGTGTGTGTGTGTGTGTGTGTGTGTGTGTGTGTGTGTGTGTGTGTGTGTGTGTTTGTCATTCATATCCTGTGTGGAAGTGGCTGTGAGTGTGTAACAAGAGGACTCATTGTGGTGCGGGTTTTGCAAATTTCTTATATGGTGGGCCTATTATATGTCTTAATGTCCACCTTACAAGGATAACAGATGTCAAACAGCAGAGAGGCTGGAGTTGCCAATCCATACCCCTACATGTGACATCAAGGCCTGGCAAACAAATTAGGCAACCCTTGTATAACCCAGAGAACACTCTCAACCCGTGTCTCATACACAAACACACATGCCTAGGCAACAACCACTTTGTTGGTAGTACCCTGCATATTGCCCATAGATAGTAACCATTGTGTTATTGCAATGGACTACAGAGGGCATGGCACCCTGTCCCATCACTACAATAGGCACATAATTGCAGACAGTGCCCCTTCACTATGTTCCCCACTGGACACCTGCAACAACTGTAGTGCCATCAAATGTGACTCACAAAGGACATACCATGCCTTAAACATATGCCCTGTATGGACAGATGCCACTGACACCAAGGAATACTTGTATCATGCTATCAATGTAGGTGCAGGGTCAACCTTGTGTCCATTACCAGTTCCCACCACATTAGGCCAGGACTGGCACATCTGATGATAACAATCTGTGTACACAACATGGGCCAGACACCCTGGGTACAGTTTCACATGTCACTGAACATGCATGTGGGATGTGTGCACATCCCAGACACCATCCATGTCATGGACTATAGAACGCATACATGGCAAGCATTGCACAGCACTGGCCACACAAAATAGTAACCCAGATGACTGGATGGTGAATAAAATACCCACCTGTGTAGGCCAATCCAGACACTACACCCCTGAGCCACACTGTAGACTATTGTCATGTGGCCTGATGCCAAGGTATACCCTTCACCTAGCCTTGTACAGTCTTCTGACATAGTCAACTGCTACACACCTGCATGTCAGTACTGGCACTCTTTGTCTGTGTGTGTGGACTATAATTCTTTCGACCCCATTCACACTCACTACAAATCAAATGCCCTACTTTGGCATGCCTGCTGATGTCATTCACTTTGAAATACACCTTTGGTGAAAAAGTAGCCCAGTAATTTCCATGGCATGTTCTATAACTGCATAATGCTGTAGTGTGATAAACTAGTTAGGTAGGAGTTCTAGTCCCAGATATGGCAAATATAGATGTTTGTGTGTTTGTGTAGGGAGCCATGCTTTTGAGGCTGTGGGGTGTGGGTGCTGTGTACACTGTCATTACACAATGGTACCCCGGTACATGTCCCATGTACCACTGTATGGTGACTACTGTCACCATCAACCATACAGATAACTGATACCACAATCCAGCCCAGTTATGCATGTGCTGTGTGCAGCCTACCTATAACACATTGGACACACTGACAAGTTAGTTACCACCGATAGGCCCAGGTCTCTCAGATGTGTGTCTGCCTGTTATGTGTCTGTTAATGTGTATATGATGGTATGTCACACTATGTATTATCCATATACAACCATTACATCCCCCATTGCCACACTGTATATGTGTGGGGATGTTCTGCATGCAACATGTAACCTGGAACACACCTCACCCTAAACACTGTGTGGTGTGTGCAATGAAAGCCACACACATCAGTAGCACTACATACTTAGGTAGGGGTCTAGTCCCAGTGTTGCCAAGTAAGACTGTGTGTATATGCGGATGGATCTACATCCGGTTGCTGATTATACATGTTCCAGCGAGTCACCTGTCCATGTGGCACAGGCATGTGTTCAAATGTACTCAGGATATGTCACAGCCTTGTTGTCACCACAGTGCCATACCCCTTGTGCAATATGACTGCAGACCATCCTCCTGCTGACACATGTATACCTGCTACACAAATGGATAACATTATGGAGATCACAATCACTCAGTGTTACTAACAGCTATAATGCATCATGGCTGAACAGCTACACTACCTGAAATGTATGTATTAAACATTACTGCTGGCAACATGTTACACAGCAGTACATTGGTACACTGTGGTACAGTCACCATGTGCATCAGTACCATATTAGCCTGTCCCTGCATCGATGTTATGGATGACAGGTATGTGGCACAGGTATCATCATATGTGCAAGTTGTGTTGTTGGTTTGGCAGAGACTGAGGGAGGGTGGGCCATACATTTGACACCAAGTGTGTGGGTGAGGGATGTAATTAGCTAAAATGGGTATGGTGTTATGGTGAGTGTAGGTATGGGGTTGCCCTAGGTATGTTTGTATAGTGTGTGGGTATGCATGCACAGAGTTCTGCCATGTGGCTGCCCTATACAGGTGTTTCTTGGGCAGCTGCAGACCATACCTGGCAGGGTATGCAGTTCATCGCCTCCGGCCATGGACACGCAGACTGTGCCTGCCAGGGGTTCCATGGGCATGTCCAGGTACAGGCCTCAATGTGCTACTCCCCCCTGATGATGACAGATGTCTGCTGGAACCAGGCCCCTTCTGGAGCTGGCAAGGGCCATGTGAACGTGGCCTGCTGTGGTGTGGTATGGACAGCGCTCCCCCTGCAGTGCTGGAGCTGGTACTGCCACTATGGGAGTGCTTTGGTGTCCTAGCACATCCATGTTGACCGCCAGCTATTGGTGTTGCTGGCCTACTTCCACACGGCCGTTGCCCCACTCCCACCACATGTTTAGGCACGGACAAACCACGGTTGATGAGGCCCACCATCTCACCCAACCATCTATCCATGACCTCGTTATAATCATGGAGGGCACCTGCAAGTTCATGTTAGTTGTCACTTACAGATGAGAGAGCAAACCTCTGCAGCCTCAGGCCTGTCTGGTGTATAGTTCCATATGTGCCTGTGTCTCCATGAGAGTCTGAAACATGCGCCTGGTGGTACCAGTTGTGGCATGTCTGCCAGGGGCATGATGACTAGTGGCCCTACCATGAGCACCCTGGTCCATCTGCCTATGTGGTGCCCTGCCTTACATCCGGCTATACCTGCTGTGACCAGACACAGTAGGCATAGATAACACACTCTCCTGTGCACTGCCACCAACCACCAACTGTCCCTCTGTTATGGCCACTGGTGATGGTGTATGTATAGGCACTGTAACTGTGTGCAGGGTTGGGGTGGCTAACAAGGGGATTTTAAATGATGGCGCAGTTTTGACCCCTGACAACCCCGCCTGTGCCTCAACAGTCCTATCATCATCTTCGGTGTCTGTATGGCCACCAACTTCATCTTACATGCAGGAGGGATCCTGACCCAACTTGCCACCTGTGGGAGAAAACAAGAAATGCACTTTAAGACCTGTACGGCATTGCATAACAGTACACACATACACACACACACACACACACACATACACACACACACACACACACACACACACACACACACACACACACACAGACACACACACCCTAAAATTCCACCATAATACCTACCTTTCCCTGAGTTTACAGACAGTCCCATGTTTATTCATGGATGTTCCCCATCCTACATCACACTTGGTAACATACACTCATCAATACCACTCATTAACGTATCATTCCTCTAAATGCCTAAACGAGTGATCACAACACAAGACCTATTACCTTCTTGACTTGAGTGGAGTAGGTTTTACATGACCTCACTGCTGTCATCCAGTGTTCACCCTGGGTATGTCCGGACATTGTGAGCATGACCCCCATATATTAGGGGCCACTACGTTCACTCCATAATGTCATGCACTGGAGTGTAATACGTAACTATTGCTCAGTACAT